>NC_051178.1:60392490-60448520 GCF_013339695.2 Rhipicephalus sanguineus
GACAATGGGTGACGTACAGAAAAAAAGTTCGTTATTGTTGTGATAAAAATTAGGGACTGTTCTTATGCATGGTGCACTTACATATATGTCCAAACAGAATGTTGTTGGTTGCAAAGATACGCGGACAAGCGTTTTCCCAACCTCAAACTACTGTCTCTATCTCTCCTCGCTGTTGCAACGCTGGTCAGAAGCAGCCGACAAGCAAAGTTCGATTTGGCCCAACGTCGCGGACATCCTTCTCCCGCCCCGCCTCCTCGTAATGTCGTCTCCACGCGACTCTTCCGTTCTCCACGGCGTCAACTCCTCTCTCCCTTCACTCCTTCCTTGTCCCATTCACCTCCTCTGCGTGCAACGTTGGGTGTTGCCTATCACACCCTACCCATTCCCCTCCTCCTATCATAATCCCTACCTCTTTCTATCCACGGGAGAGGGCAGTAACTTGACACAAAAAAGCGGTTTCTTTTGACCAAAACAAAATGTATAGTTGTATAACAAAATCGAACAGCCAATAACACATTCCCAACATGCACACACGGGTTAAAAAAAGCCATAAATACACTTTTTTTTTATGTACAGTGACAAATAAAAACAACAACATTGCTTTATTTTCTACGGAGCGCTGTTTGAAGAGAGGGTCAGCGCGCACACAAGGAGATATGTATATTTGTTTTGATTTATGCAGCGTCATTTCGCGTTTTTGCACTTGGTGAAAAACGTCGCACCTTTTACGTGCAACCTCCCAGTCAAAATAGCGCCTTCGTCTTTCAAGTGAGCGCTCCGTCACCCTCCACCTTTCCCGACGACTCGCCTAGGGAGCTTCTGACGAATTTCACTAGCAAATGGCTGTATAAGCCTGAGACGGCCGCTCGAACAATGAAATGGCCGTCACATGAGGTACGGAAGGTTCACAACCAAACTAAATTCGAAACGCGCGCCGAACCGGACTATTTCGCGGAGCAGTACATGTGCAGTAGCTCCGCCCCCGTAGCCTTCCCTTCATTGCCAAGAAAAGTTGTCCTTGGGGGCGCTTTAGTTGTTTGACGGGTGCACGATGCGCGCGGTTTGTGTGTGTGTAGTGTGCCATGCCGTGTTCTGCAATGCTTCGTTACCACGTTTATCGATTATGCACGTTGGTTACTTGATTCAATGTCAAGTGTACCTTCCAAGACGATCTAGGTCCTAGTCTCGTGACTGAAGGCGATGTGCGGACGTACAGCAGCCTTTTGACAAGGGACTGTCGCCGAGTGTACGGTACATTGTGGACTGTAAAGCTGAAGACGTGCACAGTGGATGCCTGATTTTGGTAGTTCTAGAATATTTTCTGAATTACACAGCTAGGTTACTTCATTACATGACGTCTTTTACGCAGGAACCGAGTGTGATCGTCTGGGCGGTGTGGTTCACTCTGCGGGGGATGATGGCCAGAGGAAGGATGATAGACAGGTATGTTTTACGCTATGCTCAATGCTTTCTGTGCACTTTATAACGGTTGTATGAAGCACTCACTATGTGCGTCACTACCTACAACTGCAACGGGTTGGATGAAGGCGCGTTGCTTTGCGCGATACTCCGCTCGCTTCTGTAACGCAAGCGTTTCTTCTGTCATGGCGCTCTTCTTCCTTGGCTGTTTTTCGATTCCAAGAATGCCTGTCGCTCGGTCCCGCCCGGCCTTCCCGCGCTGTGCTTCTCTCTCGGGAACTGGTTGACCTTGGGGACGCCTCGCGATGTATGTGTCGCAGGGAGGGCAACATTCGCCCTTTTGGGCGTAGGGACCGGATGGGGGAGGTGAGGTAGGAGGGAAGGACGGAGAGCATGGCTCTTTCCCGGAGAGGGACGGGTCGCGACCGAGCAGAGAGAGAAGTGGCCCGCTCTGGCATTCCGCCGCTCAGAAGCGATCGTAAACCGAAGGAAGAATAATTTGCAAGATTTTTTGTATGCGAGTGTGATTCTGTAAATAAACCTTCTTAGCGTCGTCGAAAGTTATTGAAATCGGACTAGAGCTGTATACTGCACGAGATCATCGCCTGAAGCTACTTGTACGATGGCTTATCACTTCGGAAATAGAACTGCTTTAAACATAACGTTCATCGCCTAGCCTTCCTATGATGCAGGTACAAATGAAGTAACTTTTCAGGGAAACTCAGTAATAATTGGCATGTAGTACGCGGGGAGGAAGATATAAAAACACGCTGCGGCTGCAACATGCGCGCGCGGTGCTCTTCAGTGGCGTGTGTTTGTGGCTTTCTCCGCGACTACTGCACCGCGCTTGTTTTTGTTAGAAGTTAGGTTGCACTATGTGTAGGATTTTAATCTGACTGTGCAAGGTCGTTGCTACGAGAAACGAACTTGCGTTGGGTGAACCCACTTGAAGATAATACAAGTCAGTGAATTACGTTATATTCTGGTACTAACACCATGTGTACAGTAATTTGAAAGAGCACAAGATGTATATAATTATCATTCTAGACAAATATGCCAGTTGCGTTTGGCAAGGTGCCCTTTGTTGCAATATTTGTTGTTTCAGAAAAATGATGTGAAATATTTTTCCCGTCGTTATATTGTTTCCTGAAGCATACTGGTTTATATTAACAGAAGTTGTTGTAATGGTTAAGCAGCACTGTTTCCAAGAGCTTTTTATCCACTGTGCTGGGGTGGCAAAAGCACACCTCAATTATGTGCTTATCTAAAGTTCATGTTCTTTTGTGAGCTTTTCTTAAGGCAGCATGAAACTGAAAAAGCGCTCTTATTTGCAGGTTGTGCGACTAAGACGTAGCATTCATTGTGAGAGTGCTACTTTAATTTTATGAAGTAATTATTATGGGAAACAAATCTAATTCTCATATGTAACTATGTGTGCAGAAGTTTAGAGAAGGCTGACAAAGTGGTTAACGGTTTTTTTTTTATGGCTTGCAGCACTACAAATTTAAACCGATATTCCAGGCATTGATTGGCTTTAACACGACTAGATTACTTTCCTAAACGGCTCAAATTCATCATATAATACAATATGTAAGCTCGGCATTATGGTGTGTGCACATGGGCCACACATACTCTTATTTTATCAATTTATGCATTTATATTGTGTAGCAGAGCTGATGTAATTTTCGTCATTAAATGACCTATATCGTAATCTGCGTTCTCCAACCACATAGTGTTTACTAAGTACATAAGTTTCTGAAAGTTCGGCTTGCAATGGCACCATTACAGTTGTCTGCCATGAGCCGTTTGCTCAGGTTATACTTGTTCTTATAGCGCAATCTGAGTCCATCATTCAAGGCCCTTGCTGTAGATAAACATAGACTTGCCTGAATACATTGTATGTATTGTGTGTGAGCTGTAGGTCTGTGTGGTGCGCCAACTCATGAATGTTTTCTGGTATCCTTAACATATGTACCCGGTGATCTCACCTGTTCGTGGAACTGAAGCAGACGACAGCTTGCAGACGAAGATGGGAGCGTTCTACTTGTGAGCCTGGTCGAGCTTATATTTTATGGTAGGCATTTGTTTCAATCTTTACAAAGGTGCTTCGACATGTTGCGCCTGCTCATGAACCTATTGCAACTTTTTTGAGGGAATTCTAAGATCAAAGAAACAAGACCCTAGACGTAACTCCATTAATGTATACTTGATGCTGGGACTTGACCTTCTGTGTTGTTTTCCTGTTTTCTTACAGGATTTGCTGAAAGTTTCTATTGGAAATGCGATATAAGATGCAATTTTGACTAACTCTTCACAAAAAGCACTTCACAAAAGTGCTTTTTGTCAACTACCTGCACGGGGCCTTGCAGTACATCTAAGTGTTCTAAGGTGCACGATGTGTTGGATAAAGTTTTCTTTGCAACTCTTATATATTACTGCGATCTTTCGTGCAGGATACACATGCATGGATACACATACATGGATTCCCTACAAGGACCCTGCGCATCAAAAGCAATCTGTCATCAATGTTAAGTAGACAGATTAAACGAAACGAAGATATGACAGGTGTACACCATATTTTCTTTCATTTAACCTCTGCATGTTTCCCAGTCAATAAATGTTTTTATCCATTTTCTTTTGTTGAGAAATGTCTTTGTACAGCACAAGTGTCGTAGAAGGTGCATACATGCACTTTTGTATGATGCTTGGCTGCATGTGTATCAACCAGCAAACACATTGTCAGGCACAACTAATATGTGATTCCGTACTATCATCCGGACATATCATAAATCTTATCATGCACTGTAATAGTTCTGTTTCAGGAATGTTATGAATGTCATTGGCCACGAAGCACAAGCTTGGCCGAGGTCATTGCAAACAGGATGTTTCATACTCACAAGAAAGTCACTCATAAGGACACATTAGAATGACGGTGGCCAATATGTTTTTGAATGACATTAGGAGTACATAAAACAATTCTGAAGAAATACATTAGAGAATCAAATGAGTGTTGATGTCAAAGGTCGTTTCATGCTCACTAGACTATCACATGTTAATACGCATCGGACTATCACATGTTAATCCGCATCAGACTATCACATGTTAATACGCATCAGAATGATCGGCCAATATGTTTTTGAATGGCATTTCAAATACATTACAAAATTCTAAAGGGACACATTAGAGCGTCAAATGACTGAAATGTCAGAAGTCATTAGACTTTCTTTTTGAACTCGTCTCACATTTTCATAAGGGTTGAAGAGCCGATGTCACGAATGCACGTCTTCTCCGTGGCGCAGGCTGACCCCGTCGTCATAGCTCTGTGTACAAAACACGTATAGGTTTTATTTGACTCTGTAGTTGTTCTGAGAATCGCGGCAAGTTCGTTCGAGATGCACGTACCAAGGATGGAAGAAATTTCAGATCGATGCTTCGCCGTGGTGTAAAAGACAGGCTGAAATTAAGCATCCAAACGTATACGCTAGTGCGCAAGCGCACCTTTGCCCAGAAGTCGCAGCCAACGCACAACTCCGTAACAGGGTTGCCAGGCCGAAAAGACAAAAAATAGCCAAGAAATCGAAAAAACTAGCCAAAAAGTACGTCGCTTGAGCAAAGAATAGTAAAAAGAGACAAAAGTTGCCACGCGAGTGTGAAAAAAACTGTGACGTTTTTATTTACATGACTAGATTCAACAAGCCTTTTCGTGGAAATGTAAATAAGTACAGCAAGGACCCTTCAAAATTATGATTGCTAAAGAATAAATTGTTGACATTAGCAATCATTTCGTGCAGGAGGACGAAGTTTCTTGCGCTTTTGCAAAAATGACACTCCCTCCACGCGCCTTGAGTGAATTTTTTTAAAAGGACTAGAAGCATCCGCCCGTGGCAACAATAAAAATGAGCACTGCATGAGTGTACTCAAAATCGAAGTTGCTGTGATTGAAGCACAAACTGTCGTCGCTTTCGCAATCGTTTCTAGCTTGACGACGAAGTCCGATCAATTAATGTTACCGAGTTGCAGTCCATAGTGACACAAGCAGTTCGTCAGATATCGATGAGTACAGAGCGGCCTGTATGCGGGGGGCTTTCGATTGTACCATCATACAGTTTCAAGTCGCGTTCAGCAAAGGTGGTCCGCAAAATGAAATAGTTTTCTATCGAGTCCGAGCCACGTACACAAACCTCTTTTACAGCGAAAGCTGTTATAAGATCACAACAACAGCTGATATTGGCGCCGTAGTTTCCCGCCGCCGCCGGTGTCCGTAACCGCTATCGCGCGAAATAACAAAAAAAGTAAATGAGAAAAAAGTACTCAGGATCGGATAGGATTTGAACCCGCGACCTCTGAGTCGCAGTCGAGTTTTCTACCACATGTCCACGCCGGTGCTTAAAACCCTTTCGCAAAAAGACCTTATGCAGGCGTCATGTCTAGGAAGGAATCGCGTTAACATATGTAATATAGCGTGGTAGAAGAGTAAAAATAACAACCAGGCTTCACACAATGCGAATTGCGGAATGAGTGGTTGGTTGAATGATTCCAACCGATCACAAAGGGCACAGGCATAATTCTTCATGGTCATCAGCCACAGCACAAAGTGCACATAATGCCATACAGAGATGAAGCGTGTACCACGCTTCTCCGCAGAATGAGGAATAATGGCATAGTGGGTGCTTCCCTACTTCACAAAAATTATGATGATTTATGGCGTAATGGATGCCTTGCATATGTGCTTGTATTAGTGGCCCCAAGAGAGCTTACAACGGGCTCTAGAAAGGCTGCTCTTGCTGGAAACTTGCCCTAGTGTCCATATATTGACACCACGTACACGAACGCCAACATATTCGACGATATATTTTGGTTCGAAACTAGGGAACAAGAATCTAGCCAAAAAGTTGCCAAGTAGCCAAGACGTTTTTTTTTTTTTTTGCCAACACCGCCCTAAAAAGGTAGCCAAATTGGCGCAATGTAGCCAAACCTGGCAGCCCTGCTTCGTAAGCTCGCTAGGAGGTCAGTCTCATCAACGATGATTTCTAGAAAATAAAATAATCGAGAGCCATCGGATGTTAAAGGCAATGTTCACTAGGTCTTAGCAGTAATGATTTTTTTTTTCTTCGTGCGATGCGCCTTTGGATGGATGGATGAACAACTTTATTTTAGTCCTTCGGTACGCGCGATTAGCGCGCAGCGGGCCGCTCCCACGTCGGGACAGAGAGGCCTTGCCCCTCCGCCGCGTCGCGGGCCCGATGGACAGCCAGTCCTACCAGTATCATCACCACATGACGGATGAATCAAGGAGTGTACAACCTGAGCTTCTTTCGCGAACTCTGATAATGGAATTGCAGGCTCGCGTAGTGCCTGAGAAGAGCACTGCACGGGCCCGGGCCGGCCCGAAAGCCCGGGCCGGGTAAGGGGTTGTTGGATCGGGCCCGGGCCGGGCTCGGGCCCATGATCTTCGGGCTCGGGTCGGGCTCGGGCCTGAGCCAGGCACGTATTAGGCCCGGGTCACATACGTATATATATATAATTGCGTGTGTACGTTGTGTGGCTTTGTTTTTGTTGTTTTGTGGGGTTTAACTTCCGAAGCGACCCAGGCTATATGAGACGCCGTCGTTGAGGGCTCCGGGTAATTTAAACAACATGGAGTGCATTGGCGTGCACAGAAATTGCACAGTGCAAGACGTCTACAATTTTGCTCCATCGGTATGCTACACGAAATTTCAAGAAACGCCTAACATAAGTTTTCGCCATTATAGTGATTGAAAGACGTTCTTGGGTACCGTGTAAGGAAAGCAACGGTAAACTGCCTAGATTAGTGTATATAAGATGTGCGCGTTCGGGAAACATTTCGAGTATGCAGCTACGCTCGCATGCCCGTAGACTGGCCAACGCGACTTGTGAGTCATTAATATCTCAGGAGCTGTTTTTCGTGCATTTTGAGTGCAAGATGCGGAGCGACTCTTATCACAGGGCGAACGCCGTTGTTGATTTTGCCATTACTAGTGGTGAGGGGCCAGACCAGAGACAGTCGTTTCCCCGAGTGTGGCTCACAACTGGAGTGATCAGGCTAGAGAAGCGATCCGGGAGTCTGGGAATAACCAACACGCAGACTGATTAGTTTTATTTAAAGCACCCTTTATTCAACACACCGTTACTGTATACACACGTCAGACACGAGGACGGTGGCTCGCTCGTTAACGGGTGCGCCTTGCTTTGACAGATCTATGGCCCTGCGGTGGCGGTGACTCGGGGAAGAAGGGTGGGACAAAGAACCTTGTTGTTTTGAGCACGAAAACGTAGTGTAGATTGGGTGCAGTTGCCTGCCGAGGAGTCAACAAGACAGCTTTAATTTATGTAACGCTGCCCAGCCTGGTGTAATCCTCCCAGAAGCAGCTAGCGCACGTTTTTTTTTTTTTTCATTGCATTGTGCAATAGATGAAGTTTGCAGGAGACTTGCTACTTTTACTCAACAGCCCTAGCTCGTATGCAGTTGATGTAGACTCAACCTAAAAATGTCTGCCATGCTTTTTTTCTCCACTTTATGCAGGTATTATATTTTGTAGTTGTTCTTTGAAATGCAAAAATGAGATGGCGTGGTTAGCACTGCGTGCGTACATGAAAGAGCCAGCTATGACTCCAATTATATTTTATATTGCCCGGCAATCATTTCGCAAGAGTGTTACACGCGTAATTCACCGAAAGTATACACAGTACCAGTGAAAGTCGTGACACTGAAAGAAGTTTCTAAAACAATCTCTAGAAAATATATTTTGTGCGGCAGGTATCTTCACAATAACCGAAGGTTGGACAGTTTCTCCTTTATGCTCAAGGCATAACTAGCTGAAACGGGCCGGGCCGGGCCGGGCCCAAACCTTTCGGGCCAGGGCCGGGTACGGCCACATTTAAGAACACCGGGCCGGGCTCGGGCGGGCCGGAGCATGGCATTTTCGGGCCGGGCCGGGCCCGGGCCGGAATAATCGGCCCGTGCAGTGCTCTACCTGAGATGCTTTAATACCTTCTCGCCACAAAGCAGGCTGAATAGTGCGTGGGGAACGGCGCTGTCCATCTATTCTATTTTGTTAAGAAGTTATCCACCAGATGTAAAAACACCCCTCTGACGTAACGGCTGCATGAACAACATGCATCGCGCTCGGAATATTGAATAATCAAATCACAGGATGGGCTCGATCGCTTGTAGGGGTGACGCAGTGACAAAAGTGCAGAGTGGCGCTGAGGTTAGGGCCTGCTACCTCATGTGAACGACTGCATGGAGCTGCACAGCACATCCGTGCTTGTAATTACCCCGTGAATTCACATTAACGACAGGACAAAAGCCATTAGCACATAAAGACAGCGCTGTCATCGGCTCGCGGTCGTCGAATTTTTCATTTTTTTTTTCAGCTGCAGAGTGTCACAGCCGCGTCAGGTCCATTTCTTCTCCAGAGGAACGTCGCTGATCACGCAACCGAGCGTCAGCAGACGTTCGACGAGAGTCGCGAATTTCCAGCGTTGCGCACGTATGTGCGCCGTCATGAACCGAGGCATGCCGCGGCGCACGGCGCATCCGTCGACTACGACGAGCGGGAGATGTGGGGGGAGGGAGGTTGAATTCATTAGCCCGCGCTCGGGCGCGTTTCGGGGCGCAACGCGCGGCTCGGTGCGTATGGCCCCCCCGTCCAGCCGCCGCGCCTGCAGCGCTCGCTGAGCTGAGACAGGCTCGTCGCGAGAACATCAGAGCGCGCCCAGCAAGCAGCCCCCTCCCTCTCCGCGACCCGCCTGCCTGTCTACTCGCTGCAGCAACAGCGGCGCGCACAAGCCTGGCGCTAATCACATTAGCTTCCCGCCTGGGCGAGCCCCATTTTCACTCGCCCCCTCTCCGATCCCTTTCCATGCCCAGCGGGCTCTTTAACGCGGAACCGCAGATTTCGCTGGGAAGAAAGCGCAAAAGAGGAGCTTTTGGGACTGGGAGAAAAAGGGGGCTGGAAAGAAAAAAAGAAGGAAAACGAGGAAACGAAACTGAGTTTCCGCGCGAGCGTCAGCGGGGCTTTTCGCCTGTCAGAACCGCCGCGCGGCTCAGGCTTCCCGGCTTGCTTTCCCTGCTCGGATTAGTGAAAGAGCAAAACGCGCATTTTGGAAGTGAGCGTGCATGCGGCGTGCGGCGGCGGAGCGCAGTAGGGCGCAGTGTAATGCCGATTAGACTGTTAGATCTGCACCAGCGCAGATATTGTGATAGCAAAGTGGTTGAGATCGACACTTTTTAGCATCTTCACGGAGCACATGTCTGCCGCGGGGCACCCACCAGTTTTTGTAACGGGTAGAGAGGTACCCCGGGTTGGGGCTCGGTCTTTTGGGTACTTAATTCTCTAGAAGGTGGACTCCTCTGTATGCTTTCTTATTCCACTCTTTCCCCCTCCACACAACGACGCTGAACCGGCGTTGCAGAAGTAAGCGTGTTTCCTATCCTGAAAGTACACGGTTTTTTAACAAAATGGGATCGGGAAAAGATGGATGTGTAGCCCAGTTTGCTATCCTAATAAGGAAGAACATCAGCGTGTTAGATCTCATACCGACAGTGCCTCTCGGTCACTAAGGCTGGTGTTCTTCAAACACTAGAAGGCAGAGCCGTTCAAAATATGTAGTTCTGATGAGCCATCCGACATTTTGGCAACTGTTGAGCTACTAAAGGAGTTTAGCCAGATATATTGTTCCGCTGCGTTGTCTGACAGACGGGGAATGGTAAAAGGAACAGAAAGAGTGCACTGAGATGAAAATCATAAAGCAGAAATTGTCCAGACTACAGTGGTAGCAATTTATCACTGGTAAGGTCGTCACTCATTTCAAGGAGGAAGCCGTAAAACTCTGAAAACCACTTAATGAAGGCTCTGTTAAACGGATTGTTTTACAGGCGCATTTGTAACTTGGCTGCCAACAGAGACGACCCGTGGTGCACACGCGCGTGCGCTACATCATACAAATCTGTCACGTCGGCTGCTTCAACATCGCTAATGAGCGCCTGTTTGCATAGCATCGTGATGTTGTCCGCCCTGTTTATTCGCCGTCCCACTCGCTCGCCTTTGACCTTGGGTAATGCTCGGAGTTTATGTTTACAGGCATAAGACAAGTCAGGGTAACGAACTCATATTTGTTCTTTCTTTCAATTCCCGATAAGCGTCGAAGCAAATCCTTCCAAAAAAGCCCCCACTGTCATCATATCAGCCTCTTCTGGTCCATTTCGAAACGATCAGAGGTGAATGTTCTTGGTGTCCGGTAATCAACAGAACTTCGCGAGTAGAGATATTGGGTAATTGCGGCAAACAGCATCGCACATCTTAAGTAACCCTGGAGCTCTACTCAGTCACAGTTTCAATTGCGTTGTAGTGTACATTAGGGAATTTTAGCTTTTTCGTGCACTTCTTACCGTCTACATTTTTACGGGTTAGCGTAGCCGTCGATGGCGGTGGCGGACTGGTAACGGGATTTTGCGGCACTTTGTCCAACTACATTACATTTTCAAAAATTTTCACTTGCATCAGGGTTTTCCTCGAGACAGATAAATGAAAGTGCGGTGAGTTGCTGGTGATCTATGTGGCAATACTTTACGCCAACGCTTAAGCAAGGCGTTTAAGTCACTGCAATATTGGCTTTGTGGGTCTCTGGCCAGGTTCTGCATCATCGGGTATCACTACGAGCGTTGTCGATCACGTATATTTGGTCAATAAACCGTAAAGACGTAAACGGTAAGAGGTCTACAGACAAACCGATTCTCTATTATTGTAGGGCCTGCCAGTAGCCTACGCACTACGCGCAACCATGTACAGCGTTCTGTTCCTTTGAACTTCATACAAGGCCCCGAGTGGACGTGAGATCACTCCTTCTGATTTGGCTTGCACGAAGTAGTACTCTCTGCAGGTGGCTGCACCAATCGGTTAACTCGACTCTACCGCAGCCCTAAGTTTCTCGAACACGTCTTGCCGTAGAAGGAGGTTACTGACCGCTTCCTTTGAAGAGGCCTCAACCACGCACATATATGGTATCAATGACACAAAGTTGCATTCACAGATTGAAATTGATGAAATTACGAAGGGGCTGGCGAGGACAATGGATCATTGCGTTTTGTTTTTGATTTCAAAAGTGCAAGAACTTTATGGATTGACGTGTTTTGGTGGCGTCGGAGCTTAACAAGAGCATCCACTCAGAGAGCACTGGATGACGTTCATTCACATAAATATCAACAGCCCCTGTCACCGCCGTCTCAACGAAGCTGCTGCTGCTGCTGCTGCTGCTTGAGTATGGAGATGAAGGCACCAGATGTGCGCGCCTGCGTTGGTGGTGGTTTCGACGCGTGTCACCACCACGCGGTCGATGCGCAGCCACGCCTCAGCAGGACCCTGCCGCTGCCCGCGCGCCGCCCTCTGGTGTTGCCTCGGATGCGTGCAGCTTGGCACACTCGCGTGCCCGACCGCACCCGACCGCGGAGGCCGGCCATATCGGCACTATCGGGGTGGGGTTGTGGGAGGGGGGGAGGGGGAGGGGGGCATACATGTGGATGCCAGACGCGTCGTTCTCCCCTCCCGTTTTGTCAGTGTCGCGATCAAGATGGGAACACAGAGGAAAAAACAGTGATAGAGGTAGTCCATTGAGGGGAGCTCCGTATTTTGCCTTTACCTAGTGGTGTTGAAGGAACAAACGTCCATGTTCATCGTAAAAATAAAGAAAAACTCAAGCAAGTTCTATCGATTTAAGTATATTTCCTAGCGTTGCGAGAGAGAGAGAGATAGATAGATAAAGAGATGCGAAAGGTGAGAAGGTTAAAGGGGCCATGACACCCAGTTTTCGACCATAATCTGTGTTATGTGGATTAATCCTTATGCATTCACAAATAAGTTGGCCAAATTTTAGCGCATTTGGTCGAGCACTTAATTTATAATCGAATACTTTTATAAACACGTGAGCGGCCCGTGAGTCAGGCAACACTGGTGCACCTCGAGCCGTGACGTAACAAGCAGCTAGCTGTGCAAGCGTGTGCATTGCGGCGAACGATATATTGTTCCGTGGTCAGCTGCACGTGATATCGAGATATTTTAGCTTTCTTCAGCTTGGCACTCAAACTGAACGATTTGCAGCGGCTGAAACTTTGGTGGAAGACGACGGCTCCGTCCCGTGCTGCACATGACGTCACACGCGCCATTGCAAAATGGCAGTCGCCGGCGGTGGGCGGGGTTCACAGCTGGCAACTTCTAGGGCTTGTTTTGCACTGAAATAATCGTTTACGGCCCACTTTTGAAATCTGTATAGGCATAACAGACCCTCTACTTCTAGTATGTCTTTGAACTATACCGCAGTTGCGCGAGTTGTCGCAAACCGCAGGGGCAAGGACGGCAAAATTGTAGAGGAAATTTTTATTTATTTTATTTATCGCAGAGTCCGGTCCCGTGACGCAAGCAGGGAGGGTGAGAAATTCGAGGGCTATCGAATTAAAACAGAAAAGCGAAAGCACAGCGAGGCGCTGAATGCAGTGCAGACAACATATACGCCGTGCGACATGCCCTCAAAAAGAGGAAGCAAATGCGTAGAACTCTGATTTAACTGTCGAAATATGCGCATCCAGGCTACTCAATTCCACGCCTGCAGGTAGGCTAGATTGTTGTTTGCGCCAAATAGAACTGCTAAAGGCTGCACTTATTAGCAACTGTACTTACAAATAAAGTAACTGGTTACAGTAAGTTATTACTGGAAAAAGTTGTTGGATTACTGTGGCCGTTAGAAAGTTCGAAAATACTCGTATTACAGAAATACCAAAATATGCTGTTGTTCACAAGTAATCAGGGGCACGTGACCTAATTACGTACAAGCCTGCTTCCAACCAGACCCGTAGCCAGGATTTTTTTTGGAGGGGGCAGGGGCGTAGCCAGAAATTTTTTTCGGGGTAGGGGGTTTCAACCATACTTTATGTATGTTCGTGCGTGCGTTTGTATGTGTGCGTGTATATATACGCAAGCAAAACTGAAAGATTTCGGGGGGTTTGAACCTCCCAACACCGTCCTGGCTACGCCCCTGGGGGGGGGGGGGGGGCGCTTGCTGTAATCCTTGATGACTATTTGAGAAAAACACCTATTTTCATAAGTTATTTTCGGAAAAAACCTACTTCACCAAAATTTTTCGGGGGAGGGGTGCCCGGGCCCCTAGGGCACCCCCCCCCTCCCGGCTACGGGCCTGCTCCCAACGAACTGATCCGCTATAAGACCTGGGTGCCGCCTAAGCACTGCCGTGGTGATGACGCCGTTATTTCACGTCTACATCGTTCGCTGAGACCATTGTGCTGCTGCAGCTTGAACGCCGAGATGTGCGTTCTAAAAAGACTAACTTACCTCTTTAGAATGATATTAACACATCCGCCTGGAAACCAACAAAATACCACGTGGCACGAGAGCGACAAATATGAAAGTCAGTTCCTACCACTGACCAGTCTATTAATTTTCTAAAAATGTACTCGCTTCATCAGACTGAACCGGCAGATGCGCGCTTCAGCCCTCCACAGTGTTTAGAACGAAGTGACTGCGCGTCCGTCTATCGGTTGCTCTTTGGCATTCATTTATTAGCAAGCAACCCGTCCCCCGTGCCGTGCGAGCTGATGGCAGTGGCTGGCGGCGCCCCGTCGGCTTCTTGTATTCTCACTACATTGCCATCTGCGAGGAGAAAGCCTTATAAACACGTAAGAGAGGATGTGGAAGAAAAGAGCAGAGAGAGAGAGAGAGAGAGAGAGGCGGGAGAGGGCGTCCTCAACCCTCGACTTCACTCTAAATTTCGGCTACCCACGTAACCTAGTCCAGGCGGCCTACACCTTCTGCACCTTCACCTCCAGCTGGGCGATCTTCCATGACACCCCTGAAGGATGTCTGAGATGTTGTCACAAACGAGCGCATCAATAAAGCGCGCGCGCGGCCACTTTCAAACGGCAGCGGGATAGCACGGCGCCAGCGGGTCGCCCAAGAAGCGCGAACAAGGAAAAAACAAGCATTAAAAGACGCCGGCGCGGCGCTCCCCCCTCACCCACTCGAGCCAGACGCAGACAACCAGATCAAACGCCCGGCAAAGCCTGAAACTTTCTAGAGGGAAAGCATGACGCGACGCCGAGTGACGCCCCCGCCAGTAGAACCGGCGAGAGAAATCTCGCACTTTCCCTAGCTTTGGCAGTGCTGCACGCCGGAGAACACTCCCGACGCTTCTGGAACCCGGGGGGGGGGGGGGAATAAAAGCGTGCATAGACGATTAGTCAGGAGTCAGTCGGCCCGGAGATGGTGAAGTTATGTAGAGTGCGGCTCCGCCAGCCAAAGAAGACGTGTTTATGATGTTGTGCGGTCAGTCGATCGTCGATCTGGAAGAATCGGATGACGACGCCGTGTGAGCCGTGACAAGTTACGACGACGGAGGGAACTACGCGATCAGCGCTGGAATTTGCGTGAGTGTTTCCTGGAAGAGAAGCATTGAAGTACCGTCCAAGAATTGTGGAATGTATACGCTGTTAAATATTCAGGACTTTCATTGCTCTTGAATAGGTTGTAATGCATGAGATTGCATTTGTAGAGCGTGATCTGTTTGTTTAGTTCCCGTTGTGTTAACACCATCTGAGTTATACTGTGAAGTTGTAACTGGTACCCGCCGAGTGTGCATGTCTTTGTGATGTTTGTACTGCCTTAACTGAGAATATATTTTGTTTTTGTTATGGACTCTCGGCTCTGACTCGGTCTTTGGACCACAACCGGCGTTCGCTGGCGCACTAAAGGGACAAACTCTTAATTGTCCGCGCTTTCGTAGTGCTTTTCGGGGGGCCGATACGTCCGCCCTTGGAATCCGCCCGGCGATGTCCATCCCCATTAACGGGATTAGTGACAGATGGTGCCCTCTCCTTTCGTCTATCTTCTTTCACTGCCGTTTCCCTTTACTCAACGACGCTGAGGCGTGCTCCCTTATGGATTGCAGATATACGCGTCTTTATTATCTTTATAGCACCGCCACCACCACCACCACCACCACCACCACCACCACCACCACCACCACAACAACAACAACAACAACACCACCACCAACAACAACAACAAAAACAACAACAACAACAACAACTACTACTACTACTACTACTACTACTACCACCACCACCACCACCACCACCACCACCACCACCACCACCACCAATATCGGTATGTAATGCCACTGGTCTTGACGGGCAATCCCGCATGACATGTGACAGTGATGGCCGTTCTCGCATCAAGTACAAGCACCGGCCTATCTCGTGGGACTAACAATAATAAAAAAAAGAACGGATTGGCTGATTAATTGATTGGTTCCGAGCTATGTACGTATACGTACGGGTTAGTATACATTTAAATTTGTTTATATAGCTAATCCAACCTTTTACGAGCTCAAGCAATTATGTCAGGCGAATTACTGACTCTCACGGCGTCGCGTTTCTACAAAATATGTAGCATTTAAGAGTTTCCGGCCAATGAGGAGCTGCTCGGTTAGTCAGGCCTCGAACTTGAGAATGTGCTGGCGAATCGCAAGGAATTCTAGGGCGTCTGGGGAACCAGCCGTCCACGAGGAAATGGGCGGGAACTCTTCGTGAGAAATTTAAGCGAAGCTTATTTACATTGGAAGCCAAACCAGGATGTCTTATTAACTCAGTTAGTCGTAGAAGGAAACCTGCGAGTTAAGTTCTTCTTGTTTGTTCCACTCGCCTCGCTGGTTGCGCGACATTTGCTGCTGCCGCCAAGGAAGCTGAAGACGAGAACTTTTCATCTGCTGGCACCTTGAGGAAACGACCGCTCGGACATCATCTGGATAGAGACGTTTATTCGTTTCTCTTCCCCTCTCCTGTCACTGCACCCCTGCTTTTATTCCCTGTCTCCCCATTCAAACACTCTTACAGTCCAATCGGAAAGCAGGAGTAACTCTCTCCTTGTCGCCCGGTCGGCTGCCGCTGAACGCACCAGGCCCGGATTCCTCCTCGCCACCTCCTCGCAGGAATACCGCCTCTCGCCCGCCGCTCAGCTCCATTTCACCCCGGTTTCCAGAATGTTCGGCCTCAGGCGTTGACGGGTCGTCAATACAATAGGCCCGTGCATAATTGCCGCCGTCGCCGCTGCTTCTGGCTGTCACAGCGAAGGCGCAAATGTACCTTCCGTCCCTGTAGCCCGGCTAGGCCACGGTCTCCTGTAAGGCACCATGATTGACCCCCTCGGGAGACGTGGGTCTTCGCGTCCTTTGTGACCAGCAGACAGTCGTCGTTCCACCATCCGGGACCACCGCTTCCGTGTTGGCGCGGGCACGCCGGCCGCGGGGCGGGTAACAATATGAAGGTATTCGGCGAACGTACGAAATTCGACCCCAACACCTCCCCTCCAACTGTGTTGCACTGTATCTATGACATGCGACACACACACAACCGCATATTCACACATGTTCACTGACTCGACCCGTGAGGCACCACTGTCACTCGTACCCCATTGACTCTGCCCAGCGCACGCGCTGACAAAGCATGTACCCCCCCCTTAACTCGCTGTCCCTTTTATGCATCATCGTTAGGAGTCACCAACCGCGACACGCGTCGGCATTAGCGTTTAGACACCCAGGCCATACGATTGACGCACACACAGTGAGTCTACTTAACTGCCAAACAAGAGTATAACGCTCCAGCCGAACAAGGAAAACAAGAATCGGTTTGAGGCTTTCGTCACAAAAGGGCCACGACTCGGTCGTCGATAGTTAAGCTTCCGCTTGACCCCATCTCGCTGCCCACAATAATGCACCGCTAAAGCTAGACGTGTTCCCGTGAGCAATCTGTCACGTTGCACGAACATCAGAACCGAATTCTTAAACATCCGTAATTGCACGTACTAGTGCCACTGCGAGCTTCCACTCCGCGGATGTACGACTAACTTAGCTCTACTCTTACGGTCACAATTCTTAAAAACAACCGAGCGATTCTCGCGATAAGCTTTCCTCATTCGCTCACATACAGAACACACGCGAAAAGTACAAACAAACAAACAAAACCAACTTTCGCGTGGCTCAGCCGAAACTCGCACAAAGCCTAGCCTTGCCTATCTTTCCCGCAAGCAGCTTAACTCCTATGTTTCCGCTATCCGACACGTGGGACACCCTGACTTAACGTTCCCCTGCGTCTACGCATGACACGCAACGGAAACGCCACAAACTCTTTTCACAGTCAGCTGCCGTAGCCCTATTCAAGGCGCTCATCTCTTAAGCCCTCGACTCGCTCTAATGCGTGTCACTAACCTTCCGATAGTTAAGTGCACAACACATATCGGCTAACAAAAAACATACGGCACTAACGAAAAGAACAAAGTTTGATACTAGTTACCTTAAACTATCAACAGTCGCGGAAATAACAAGGAAAACTAATTCTTAACTAAAATCAACAAACAAAGAAATTCCTTTTCCACAAATCCTGAGTCGACCTTCCATGAAAAGCTAAAAGTTGTCCTCAACAACTTTTCAGACGCACTCGCGGTGGTCGCGCCCAGAACGCTTTTCTAGTCAAGCGGGGTGTAAGACACACATGAAAGTTAGCCATTCCTTCGTCGAACCCCACTACGTTCCTCGAAGCGGACCCGCCTTTGTCGCCTCCTCCTTCCTCGCGAAGGTCCCCGACCTTGCGAACTCGCACCTGAGCCAACCCTCCGCGAAACAAACAACGGGGAGGTCTTTTGCCCTCCGACCCCTTCCGCGCACAATACGCTGCTCTTTTCTTTTTCTTTCGGCGGCTCGGACGCATGCGATAGACACCTGTCAACGATGAGAATCGCACCTTTCTTGCAATTTCGCGCCGACGTCTGCGGCACTTTTTCAAACGCGTCGCGATCTTGGCCGCATTTCTGTTTTTCGGACGCTTTCTCCTTTTTGCCCGCTTCTTGGTGCAAAATTTGGAGCCTTCCGTCCACCTCCGATGCTCATCAGCATCGACATGCTCGTCAGCTGTCACGCGCGTACTGTCTCGATGATTGCCTATCAATTCAACATTCGGCCGCTTCCGCGTAGAATGCGCTGCGCTTTTCTTATCTTTCCGGCTGCTCGGACGCATGCGATAGATACCCGTCAGAGATGACAACGGCACTTTTCTCGCGATTTCGCTCCGACGTTTGAAGCCTTTTCTCAAACGCGTCGCGACCTTTGCCGCTTTGTCCTTCGGACGTTTTCTCCTTTTGGCACGCTTCTTGGTGCCGACTTGGGAGCCTTTAGTCCGCCTCTGGCACACATCGACATCGTCACAAGCTTCGCCTGTCTCGCGCGCACAATGTTGATGACTACCTTGCAATTCATCCTCTATTTCAGTCGCTAGACTGGCGGACAGCTCAACGCTCTCTAGGACAATGCCGCTACTTACTCCTATACAAGGCAGCTCGCATACCAGTGAGCTGTTCGTAACTGCATTGACCTCTCCACTCAGATCCTTCTTTAGCCCTTGTGGCTTTTGGATTCTCAGAGTGGAATCTCTTTCCTTTTCAGCATTCGGAACGGCAGGACTTACATCTATGAGCTCTCCTGTGCACTCCTCTTCGCGAGATACCTGAAAAGCCTCTAAACTCCCGACTCCCTCCTTAGCTGGCGCGCCTTCCCTGACATCGTCTACAGGGCTGTGAGGTTCCTTTCCGGTGGAAACCATCACCACGGAATCCTCACACCATGACTTGGCCGCGAGCTCTCTTTCCTCGGAACGGGTTAGGGCCTCAGCTATGCCTTCACCAGCACTAGCCTTATCTTTGGCCTCAAACAGCACCGCCGCTACATCGCACCGTTTGTGCGCTGCATCTACAGATGTCAAGCCTCTTTTTTCCAGTACATCAAGCTCACGGTGCAACCTTTCTAGCTCTTCGTCTAATGCCTGCATCTTCCTCCTATTTTCTTCGAGTTTTTCCTGCCTGCGCTTCCATTCCTCTTTCTCTATTTCTTTTCTGCGCTTCCTTTCCTGTTCCTCTAAACATTCCTCGTCGTCTGCCCCGATTGCCTCGATCGCCTCAATGATCTCCGGCTTTTCCTTAGCCTCGGCAATTTTCAATTGAAGCTGTAGCAGCGCTAGCTGCTGTTCCGACGCCGTATCTGACGTGCCACTACCATGACCCCCCGTGCCGCTGTCGGCGACTCCCAACGCCTGCAAGTTTCCTGCCCCGTCCCCGTTCATTTCCGAGTTGTCCCTTTCTCTGTCTCGCAAGTTGTAATGCTTTGTCATCGCCTGCGCCCGACAGAAAATCAAGAGGTACCCGCCTGCAGTAGCCTTGCGGTGCGCTCTTCCTCCTCGGAATCCGGTGGACTAGCCTTGCTTCGTTGATCCCGCAGCGCGGTAGTCAGTTGAGGTGGTTGTCGTCAGTCTCGGCCGATGTCGCTCCCCGCTGTCCTCCTCAGTTCAGCCATGCAGATTCTGCTCGACTGCGCCAGTTATGTTCTTCTTGTTTGTTCCACTCGCCTCGCTGGTTGCGCGACATTTGCTGCTGCCGCCAAGGAAGCTGAAGACGAGAACTTTTCATCTGCTGGCACCTTGAGGAAACGACCGCTCGGACATCATCTGGATAGAGACGTTTATTCGTTTCTCTTCCCCTCTCCTGTCACTGCACCCCTGCTTTTATTCCCTGTCTCCCCATTCAAACACTCTTACAGTCCAATCGGAAAGCAGGAGTAACTCTCTCCTTGTCGCCCGGTCGGCTGCCGCTGAACGCACCAGGCCCGGATTCCTCCTCGCCACCTCCTCGCAGGAATACCGCCTCTCGCCCGCCGCTCAGCTCCATTTCACCCCGGTTTCCAGAATGTTCGGCCTCAGGCGTTGACGGGTCGTCAATACAATAGGCCCGTGCATAATTGCCGCCGTCGCCGCTGCTTCTGGCTGTCACAGCGAAGGCGCAAATGTACCTTCCGTCCCTGTAGCCCGGCTAGGCCACGGTCTCCTGTAAGGCACCATGATTGACCCCCTCGGGAGACGTGGGTCTTCGCGTCCTTTGTGACCAGCAGACAGTCGTCGTTCCACCATCCGGGACCACCGCTTCCGTGTTGGCGCGGGCACGCCGGCCGCGGGGTGGGTAACAATATGAAGGTATTCGGCGAACGTACGAAATTCGACCCCAACACTGCGGGTGAGGAATACTCATGCGCAGTGTGAGGTTATAATTTTGTATGTTGTGTTGATGTTTCAGTTAGTTCATCTGGGGTGAGTGAGAAACATTTGCGCGCGCCCATGTCTTCGGCTGAAAATATACTTGTGAAAAGGTTTAACCAGCATTGGCCAATGGTAAAACGCAGTTTCAGTATTACCGGCATAAGTGTAAAAAACGCACAGAATGACAACAACACTCAGTGTCCTACCAACGCAGCACTCTCAAATGCAATGATTCGCTGATGCCATGCACGAACTTCAGTGTGAACGTAATAAACGTTGCAGAATGGAAACAGTAACAAGCTTTGCCTACGCGGCGACCCGTTTACCATTTTGTTCTTGTTCCAAAGTGGCATACCATAAAATTCCTCCATCTATCCGCCCGGCCATTTCAAGGCACCCCAGCATTTATCGAAACTACCGAAGCAAACTTTCCCGGCGTAATGTACGACATGAAAGACGAGCGGCCGGAACGACGGTACAAATTTTGGCAAGGCTTCGAAAGGAGAAAGAAACCCCAAAGAGTTCGCTGCAAGGAAACACCGCCGAGGCGCGACACAAACTCTACTGACGGAGGAGAAAAAGCCTCCGGCGTGCAACAAACGATCGCGGTGACGATGGCCACAGTCGCATTTCTACGCGCACTCCCGGCGCCCAAGAAAAAAAAAGAAAGAACGAAAGCAGGCAAGACCCCGCTCGCCCACGGATCGACGAGTGAAGGGAAAACCTGCAGGCGCAACGGCGGGCGTTGCGCCCGGATTCCGAGCGCTACCCGACGAGGTTGGGTGAAGCCGAAGAAGGAAGGCGCTTTTCCTTTTACGGGAGAGCGAGGAGCCGGGGGAGAACCGCGCACGCAACGTGCCACGCCAGCGCCCGACCGAAGTCCCGGCGAGAGCACACTCGATCCTTTTATTTTTTTTTCTTCCACCTTTTCTCTGCAGGCTTCTCTGCCGGCTTCTGAATGGCGCAACCCCCCTTGATTCCCGTTGCCCCAAACGTCCGTTCGCCCCGACGCCCGGTGCAATCGAAGCGACGAACGCGAGGGCAGCCAGTGCCAGCGCGGGGAGCGGCATCAAAACACTGCTACAGAGGGATGGGGAGTGAGCGAGGAAAAAAAAAACGAAAGGAAGAGCAGTTTTACGATTGCGACGAGCGTTTTGTAACGCTCGCCTCATCTTTATTTTTTTCTCCGTCTCTCCTCTGCGCATTCTCTCTCACACCATCCACAGAAGCCGCGCGAAGCGGCGGGACATATACCGGTCCCGCGGCGCCACCGCCGCCCGCGGCGATTCCTTTCCTTCCCTTTGGGATCAGTGATACGGGAGAAAAAGGAAAAGAGGGCACGAAAGGGAGGGTACAGTGTTGCTGGCGTCGCTCCCGCCGGAACTGATCGCGCCGAGATCGGCAGCGCTCCCGAAACACGAGAAGAGCGGAGGAGGAGGCGGTTTGCCCGCGGCCTAAAGGAAATAGGGGAGTGCCCGCGGAGTCTCTGGCGCGGACTGCGCACAACATGGGAGACCGAGACAAAACGACTGGCTCGAAAAGAGAAGCGAAAGTGGTAGAAAGCGGGTTGTTTGGGGGGAGGCCCTAAAGTGCTTCCTCCGTTCCGTAGGTCCGCGCCGCGGAGCCCGAAGTGCTGAGCGTGGGACCAGCGGCTCGCCTGGCTGCAATCAAGGTCCGGGCGAACGGCAGTGGCGCTCAAATTTCTCTGCGTGCTCCTCGTTGAGTGGATGGGGGCCGTTCTTTGTCGCGGTGAGCGCGGGCCAAAAGAAGCATGGTCGTGCAGAGATGGAAGGGACGAAATAGCGTTCCGATGGCGACGGCCCCCGGATCCTCGAAGGGATGCAACTCGAGAACTGTCGTCGGCGGACGCGTTGCGTCAGCCTTGGCGTGAGTGGCGTTTGCCCTCCTCTTGCCCATGAGCGTGGCATACCGCCGTTGTACTGCCAACAGGAGATTGGAAGGAACTTGGGATGATGGGGAAAGGTATTAGTTGCCAACACCTTGCCCGAACTTCGATCAGCACTCGACGTGCCTCCCACGCACTTCGGTCTTTGCAGGCGGTGACCTTTGGCTTTCACGCTTAGGTTTCCTGTTCATCCCACCTTCTGCCTTGCTGGACGCAGGTTTAAACGCACACTATGCAATTTCGTTTATTACATATTGTAGCGTAGTGTTCTGGTCGCTACTTGGTCGCCGCCGGAGAGATGACACGTACAAACAGCATATCCATATACTTTCTCCTAAACTGATTTATTTGGCTTAAGTTTCCTAATTAGAGGTTGCACACACTTGCACGCTACATAACTCTTGACAACTAACTCTGAGCAGCGCTCGCTGCAACCTGCTCTCGTGGCCTCTCCGGTGCGACTCTCTCTCGGCTCCTCTGGAAGCGTCCCGAGGCCACCGCAGAGGCCAAACAAAAAAGGGCCACTCAGAAGTCTCCGTTGACGACACCCAATCGGGTGTCACGAATTCAAACAGGTACACCCAATCGCTGGCGGTCTCCACCGAGTTTGAACTCGATGACCACCGTCATCCTAAAGAATAAGGATCTAAACTAAAGTAAAAACACACAGAAAACTACCGCGACATCCGTTAGGCTTCCACCGTACAACTCACCCCGCATACCTTCCGGCGCCGCGGATGCAAAGCCGTCTGCGGTCTTCTAAATGGGGACCGGACCCTCGTAGGAAGGAAGATAATGCGCTCGTACAACAAAGCCGGTGAGCCACTCAAGGACACCACCGCAACCTCGGCTCTTGGGCTGACCCGCGACATTGGAACGAGCCAAAAGTTGAAAGAAAATAGCTACATCAAGGTTTACGCGACACCTCCCCTATACGAACTAAGAGTGTCCCCACTCTGGATGAGCTGCAAGTAAACAAAAAACCACAAACAAGGACATAATGTGCTTCGCGCCCTCCCAAAAGAAAAAAAAAAAACATTTCATGTACATTTAAAGGAAAACAACACATAACTATAACATGCGAAAAAGGTGACCCGCGACCAAATAAATCCACGAAACATTTTACATCTGCAAGACACTAAAACACTGATATATGATGACGAAGTACACATGCTCAAAAATAAACTTGGTTTAAAACAGTGAAACAAGGAAACGATAAATTGCTAACTACAGTTCTGACGCACACACCTCAGTACGAAAGCACACGCGGAGACACACAGAGTTACAAAAGGAGTCCTTCAATTCACTCACTTAACATCACTGGCTGTGTAGTAAATCTTGGTGTCACTGTCATAAGCCCATAGTCTTTTCGGTTCGGTGTCGGATGACTGGTCCCTATATTGTGTCCGCGGATCAAAGTAGACCTCGGTGTCACTAGTCGAATGTTCACTTTGACCGTGATCACTCGCGGGCGGAACTGCGGCACCACCCTGCGGCACTGTGGTGTCAACACGGACCGAACACTCGCGTTCACTCTCACTCTCGTCATCCGCGTCGTCGTCGAGACATGAACGGGGGCGACACAGTTTCAAACGCGCTACATTCACAATGTCCCTCTTCCTTCCGCTGCGGTCCACGACCTCCCAGTTGTTCTCCGCTACTTGTCGAAGGAGGCGAAATGGTCCATGGTAGCGGTGGAGGAGCTTTGTTGTTTTGCCCCTCGCTCGTGAGGGCGTCCACACGTAGACGAATTGCCCCGGTCGAAACACAGCACCCCGTCGTCGGGCATCGTACGCTCTCTTGTTTTTTGTTTGCTGGTCCCTCTCGCGCTGAGCCACGAGCTCCCGAGCTTGGCGAAGCCTGCGCGCCACTGCATATGCATTGAAAGCACCCTCATTGTCATGTTGCAGGTTGAGGCTCGCATCAATGGGCAAGGTCGGCTCGCGGCCATGCAACAAGAAAAATGGCGTGAAGCCGGTTGTCTCTTGCTGCGAAGAGTTGTAACCGAAGACGACATAAGGGAGGAATTCGTCCCAATCCCGGTGGTTTGTCGAAACATACATACTGAGCATGTCTGCAAGCGTACGGTTGAACCTCTCGCACAGGCCATTCGTTTGCGGGTGGTAGGCGGTGGTTGTGACGTGGTTGCTCCCCATTGCTCTGAATACCTCTTCAATGAAGTTACTGACAAAATGCTTTCCTCGGTCAGTGATTATCTTCGCCGGGACTCCATGTCGTAGAACCACTTGCTCCACAAAAGCTTGGGCTGCCTCAGCGGCCGTTGCAGCGGGGCAGGCGACCGCTTCTACCCACTTTGTGTGATAGTCAGTCATCACAAGCACGTAGCGATGGCCGCGTTTACTTTTCACGAAGGGTCCGAGAAAATCCATCCCGATTTGCTCGAATGGCCGCCCCACGGGGGGTATAGGTTGAAGGAAACCGACAGGTTTGCCGGGTGGTGGCTTTCTCGTCTGGCAGTCTGGGCAGGTGAGGACATACTTGCTCACGTATGCAAACATCTTTGGCCAGAAATACCGGCAGCGTACTTTTTCCCATGTGCGCTTGACACCAAGGTGGCCTGCAGTGGTGTCGTCATGGCAGTGCTTTAGGATGTCCGGTCTCAGACACCTGGGGACAACAAGTGCCGCGCGGTCTTCCTGAAACCCTTTTGCCCTCCGATACAGAACACCATCGATCAACCGAAAGCTCCCTGCCGTTCTTTTAGTTTTCCTGACAACGGGCGCGTTCGGCCGCTCGAGGTGCTGGATAATTTCTCTCATCCATGGATCTGCCCTCTGCCGTTCCCTAACATCCACTCGATCCAGAGCCAGCAACGGTAACTGATTTTCTTCGCTTGCCGGCGCGGGATCATGAGGAAGGCGAGAAAGCGTATCGGCATTTCCATTCTTCCGGCCTGGGCGGTGTCTCAGCGTTATGTCGAATTCCTGCAGCAACAAAGACCACCGCATGAGACGACCATTTGGATTCCGGACTTTCATAAGCCAAGCAAGGCTAGCTTGGTCGGTCACGACTGTGAATTTAGCCCCGAAAACGTACGGCCGAAACTGTGCACAGGCGTACACGACGGCGAGACATTCCTTCTCAGTGGTGCTGTAATTAATCTCAGCTTTATTAAGGTGCCGGCTAGCATATGCGATGACTCTTTCCTGAGATGCGATTTTCTGAACGAGCACGGCTCCAATGCCGTAATCGCAAGCATCCGTGTGCACCTCTATTGGCCGTCCCGGCTCAAACTGACGCAGAACGGGGGCTGTGATAAGCTTGTCCTTGAGGGATTGCATCGCTACTTCGCAGGCCGCATCCCAGACGAAAGGGGCATCTTTTTTGGTCAGGTTGGTCAGGGGTCGAGAAATACTAGAGAAATCCTTAATGAATCGCCGATAGTAGTTGCAGATTCCCAGAAAGCTCTGCACACCTTTCTTGTTTCGTGGCTGAGGGAATTTTTCGATCGCTGCCACTTTGTCGGGATCCGGCCGGATGTTTTCGCCCGTAAGAATGTGTCCGAGATACTTGATTTCCCTTCGCGCGAAACTGCACTTCTCGGGCTTTAGTCTTAAGTTCGCCGCGTCCAAAGCCGTTAGTACGCTTTCCAAGTCTTTCAAATGGGCTGCCATGGTCTTAGAGAAAATCACAATGTCGTCCAAGTAGGCCAAGCACACCCTCCAGAGCAGGCCGCTGAGAACTTTGTTGATCATTCTCTGAAATGTGGCGGGTGCGTTACACAGACCGAATGGGACAACGTTGAATTCGTAGAGTCCCCGCCCACATGTAAATGCTGTCTTAGGCTTATCCTCCTCTCGAATTCCAATTTGCCAGTAGCCTGATGTCAAATCCAATGTGGTGAAGAAACGGGATCCCTGCAGCACATCAAGAATGTCGTCGATTCTCGGCAAAGGGTGCACGTCTCTCTTTGTGACGGCATTGACTCTTCTGAAATCTACGCAGAAGCGCCAGCCGCCGTTCGGCTTCTTTACCAGAACCACAGGGGACGACCATGGGCTGCTGGACTCTCTGATCACTCCGTCATGAAGCATCTCATCAATCTGCTGGCCAATAACCTCCCTTTCGAAGGTGGAATGTCGGTAGGGATGTTGATGAATGGGAGCCGAATCACCTGTGTCTATGACATGCTCCGCGACGTCAATTCTCTGAATTGGGTTATGTTCTTCCGTAAACAAATGGCGGAACTTATTCAAAAGCGAGAGCAGCTCAGCTCTTTCGGTAGGTTGCAAATGGTCCCCAGTGTCCACTTCGAAGTCGCCGCTACCCGTTGTGCAGTGCGGCGCGGCGATGCCGAGCTGCGCATCATAAATAGACGCAGCCCAGCCAAGCTTCGTGCCGCAGTTCAAGGTTACTGGCGACATAGTAGGGTTAGCCACACGGACAATGCCGACACCACTCAACACATTCGTCACGGTTCGTGCCACACGCAACCCGTTTCTCAGGTTAACATTTGGCTCGATAATGTGGACGCCGTCTATGGGAACCTGTACAGGCACAATCGCCTCGGTGCGTGGCTCTATGCGGATCTGCTCCTGGCACTTCACTGGGACATCGCCATGAGTGACATTCTTCGGCCCTACTTGAAGATCAAACGCCTGTCCCCCAATCTGCAATTTCTCCGCAGAAAAATCGATAACTAACCGAGCTGCTCGGCAAAATGGGAGCCCACCCAGCAGCTCGTAAGGGCATTCCTTGACAATTAGAAATTTCTGTCTTATTTGAACGGTGCCAAATTCAAGAAGTATTTCCGCCTCCCCCATGGGCGATAGGATATTTCCTCCAATTCCTCTAATCAAAATTCCATTCTCTCTCAGTTCTCGGATTGAAGTGATCTTCTGCGCGAAATCAAGGGAGACAACATTTACAGAAGAGCCGGTGTCGACGATTAGTCTGTCACTTCTTCCGTTTGCCTTGACCGGCAGATAGATCAATTGGTTTACCGCCAATGTGCAGAGTGAACGGCCAGGTTGGCCCCCTATGCCTGGCCGTTCCCGTTTCCCGAGTGAAGATGCCGCTCACCGTTGCCGCTTTGTTCGTCCCTTCTCTGTCGCTGCTGGTCCTCGTACTGCCTGTGACACTGTCGCGCGATGTGGCCGAAGCGATGGCAGTAGTAGCACCGGGGGCGCCCATCGCCGCCGCGGGATGTTCTAGGAGGCCACTGGGCAGGCGGCCGGCAAACCTCGTTCTGTACAGCTTTCAACCTGTCGGCAAGTGAGTTAATCGACTCTGCGAGGGCCTTCAATTCCAGATTGCTCGCAGCGTCGCGTCGGTAATGTTGGGCGTCCGAAATGCATGTCGGCACGGCGTCCTGGTGCTCGCGAACGGGGGCGCTCACCAGAGAGGGCTGTCTCGCGATTGATTCCCCAGGAATGGCCGCTGACCACGGCTGCGTAACGTTGGCTGGGAGGTAGCTGTTGGGAGGTAGCAAATGGGCACGGGCCATCAACGCGGCATGGTTTATCCGCTGCAGAATTTGTAAAAATTCTCCAGAACTTGTCGGGTTGGCGAGGACCATTTTCTCTAGAGAATCGGCACGGAGTCCGCGCAAGAGATGACGTACGCGGTCTTCCTCTTTCATAGCTGGGTCTACGCGGGCGCAGAGCTGCAGTACGTCGTAATAATACTGCTCCGGGCTCTCAGACGGCAGTTGCACTCGATTCTCTAGTCTCAGGCGGGTTATCTCTGCTGCGTGGCGGCCAGTGAAGCTAGACTTAAGCAACGTGGCCCACTCTTCCCACGTATTAGGAGCGCCGGTCATAACTTTCGTAGTGTACCATTTTTTCGCGTCGCCCTCCAAAGCCAAATAAAGAAATTTCACCTTTGTATCGTCGTCCCATGAGTTGAGTGAAGATACATGTTCGTAGCAGGTCACCCACTCCGATACGGATTCCTCAGGTGTACCTTTGAAGATCGGGGGCCCGATGAAGGGTCTCGAGGTTGCAGCAGTTGGAAGGTGGGCCATTCTCGCAACGTCGTCCACGCCGTTCTGGCTCCTCAGAGTGGGCATCACCGTACGGGGGGTTTTCGCTACCGCGCAGCCTCCACCACTTTGTAGCGTAGTGTTCTGGTCGCTACTTGGTCGCCGCCGGAGAGATGACACGTACAAACAGCATATCCATATACTTTCTCCTAAACTGATTTATTTGGCTTAAGTTTCCTAATTAGAGGTTGCACACACTTGCACGCTACATAACTCTTGACAACTAACTCTGAGCAGCGCTCGCTGCAACCTGCTCTCGTGGCCTCTCCGGTGCGACTCTCTCTCGGCTCCTCTGGAAGCGTCCCGAGGCCACCGCAGATGCCAAACAAAAAAGGGCCACTCAGAAGTCTCCGTTGACGACACCCAATCGGGTGTCACGAATTCAAACAGGTACACCCAATCGCTGGCGGTCTCCACCGAGTTTGAACTCGATGACCACCGTCATCCTAAAGAATAAGGATCTAAACTAAAGTAAAAACACACAGAAAACTACCGTGACATCCGTTCGGCTTCCACCGTACAACTCACCCCGCATACCTTCCGGCGCCGCGGATGCAAAGCCGTCTGCGGTCTTCTAAATGGGGACCGGACCCTCGTAGGAAGGAAGATAATGCGCTCGTACAACAAAGCCGGTGAGCCACTCAAGGACACCACCGCAACCCCGGCTCTTGGGCTGACCCGCGACATTGGAACGAGCCAAAAGTTGAAAGAAAATAGCTACATCAAGGTGTACGCGACAATATGCACCTTTTTGGTGTTTTCTCGTCTTTTACGTCCTCGAATATGGCAAGACCTCATTCTGAAGGGGATTATGTTCTTCGCGTCCGCGACAGTTAATTTTCACTCTCGATTTCCTGTTTCGTCCGTTTATCTACTTTAGAAATATTGAATTTCTGTTATGAGTTTTTATATTCTATCCTTTGAGTCGTTCTGCAATAACGCATAGAGCTTGCCTGGTGCTCGAGTATTTTCTGTGGGCGCACAACCACCGGGGAACGTCGATTGGAACTTGAAGGCTGCGGCAGTGGCCCCTGGGAACACACTAAAAGCTATCTAAGCTAACACTTATGGCTCTTTCCAACAGCGGAGCTGGTTAAGCTTTACGCTGTGCGTGCGGTGTTCGCAAAAACTTGGCGGGTATGCGCCACTGAAAGCGGATATGTGCCAAGAGCTCCTAGCATAGCCTAGCCATGCATAGTATAGTAAGCAAGGGGTTGGGAAAGGGAAATGAGGGTGAGGAGGAGTGATGTGAGCGTGAGGAGGAAGGAATAGAGGAGGGGAGATGGCAAAGGTGGGTATGCGGCACAGAATGTGGCTATGTGCCAAGCAGCTCCTAGCATAGCATAGATACACATAGCGTAGTATAGCAAGGGTGACAGAAAGGAAGGGGGAGTGTTGGAATGACTTTGGGGACTGTTGGAATGCCTTCAATAAAGCAAGCCGCTCAGAAGCTCTCCGTCTTTTCAACACAGCACACGCAACAAATTACCCGATTTGTACATTAGTAATTATCCTGAGCTCTCATTGTGTGGTAAAATACATGAGCAATCTCTTGATAGGCATTGGTGGTTAAATTCATGGTTGCTGTATTAGCTAATATCGTAGCGGCGATCATGTCAAGACCTCTGTATGTGTACGAAATACACCTATCTTAAAGGGACACTAAAGGCAAATAACAATTTATGTCAGAGTGAAAGCTCAATGTAAGACAACGTCTAAAACGGCAGTATTATCAACTGCCGTGCCCTACTTACCGAGAAATTAAGCTAAATGTATCACACGACGTGCGCCACGAGTGGGACATTTTGGAAATGATCCCGATGACGTCAGAGCGTCCGATTACAGTTAATCACGAGTAATCAAACTAGCTGCAATAAAAAAAGAACCTTCCGTGCATCAAGAGACGTAATCAAATGCTGCTTCTTCGTTTATGTTTGATTCATGGAAAAAATAACCTCTTTGGCGTTGCCATGGGGATCGGCGCGCGTGGTTCAAAGGTTCCGTTTTAGCCGAACTGCGCTTCGCCCGGTGCCCGGCTTCACTCACGCAGTCGCGTCTCAGTGGTAGTTTCGGTATCGCGTACTGCCGCGTGTGTTTTGCACGCTCGTGAAAATCGCTCTGACAGAAAGTTCAACAAAACGCCGCATGCATGCGATGTTACCGGATGCCCGAATGGTGGACGCCGTCAGTGCACGCCGCCGCGCAGTAAAGGCGGGCAACGTTGGGCACGGCAACAGTGACGTTAGAAAGACCGTTTTCAGGCGGGTGACTGGCACTGCGCTAACGCGATGCGGACCGCTAAAACGTGATTTTATTTCAAATAAGCACTTCATTGGCACAAAAGTAGCACTACGAGGTTGCCGGACCGCTATTTCAACAATCAACGTCGACTTAATATTTGCCTTTAGTGTCCCTTTAATAAGTATCTACACTTTTCCGCATGACATAACAGTTTTTGCTTGCAAGGATAGGAGAGGTAATCAGCTCTAACAGCGACTGCGAGCCGATTTCCAAAAGAGTTTTTCGCGAAACATGCGAAGCAACCTTCGCTCCCCATCACCGTCGCTTAGCTAATAGGATGCAACAGAAATAAAGAAGTCGTGATAAGCGCAGGCGCTCCGTTAAACGCGACTCTGCCTGTAGAGGAACAGCGTGAGCATGCGGCAGCAGCAGCAGACGTCGCAGTCTGTGACTACGACCCTACTGAGCGCAGATTTTCACTGGCGAGTATACGACGTCGTTTCCTGCGCGCCGCGGTCCCGACGCAATAACCGGAGTCACGGCCGACGACAGCGCCGCTCGAAAGTACCCCATGCAAAAAAGAAGGAGAGAAAAAAGAGAAAGCATGCGCATTGCAACGACGAGCAAGCACGCGAAAGCCAGCGAAAGGGTGTCGGGGACTTTCTGGAGCAGGCAACGAGCAGCTACAGCTCAGGGGGTTGGGGGACCGGGAGGGGAAGCGGCGTGGCCGCGTCGTGCGCTGCCATCAAGTCCCCCGCTTGCAGTGGCGGGAGTACGGCCGTGTCGGCCGCGATAAGGGCCATCGGGGTGCTAAGAAGATGAAAGACGGCTTCGCGCGCGGCTGTGGGCTCAGCGAGCTTCCAGCAAGAGCTGTCGCGCAGGACGCGCTGGCATGGGAGGCGGTCCGCGGCAGCGCTGGCGCGGATGTCGTTGGCAGGCGTTGGTCGCGTCGTGTTGCTCCCGCGTCCTTCCCTTCTTTGCTCTCCAGCACGCGCTCACTCTGCAGAGCGCATCAAGCTTTCCTCTGTGCATCGCGGAGGGCTCTTTGGAGGGGTTTTTGCGCTTGTCACCGAGCGCAGCCGCATACCCCCTCTCCCCGCCACACACGCACGCAAGCACGCACTCGTGCTCTTTCCCTCTGCGCGTCCTCCGGCCTTTCCTCCAGAGCGGTCGTAATACCGCGCTGGCGGGCCGCCTGCATTAACGAGAAGCGACGTTCGCGTCGGGCCGGTTCCGCCGTGTGAGATTAGCGGCGCGCCTGGGCTCATGCTTGGCACGGCGCCGTCGCTGTCGCCTGCATGCTTGAGTGCCCTTCGTATGGAGCGGCCGGAGGGAAGACAGCGCCGACAACGCGACGTTTTAAGATTGAGCTACTATATCTATCCATGATGGCTTTGGCGTATATGTGCTCACTTTGCTTGTGTGTTTTGTTGTATTCGCATGCACATGAACTATGTATGCCTATCCACAGGTGTATCAGCCAGAATATAGGCCCACTCGGCTGCTGAAGCCAGTAGGAGCAGTCGTTCCGAAACCTACACGGTAGGCAAGTAAAGTTTTAAGTTTCTTAGAAATTTAATACAGCCATCATCTTCGGAACAGTGCATGCTACTATTCCAAAATGAAATGTGCTAAGTACAAATGCTGACACGTTCACGTAGATAGCTTAGTTTCATTTGCAGCTCAGCAGATCTAGTTATCACCCACAAAGTCCATCACTTTAACTTGAAAGCATTTCATTTGAGTTCATTGAGAAATTCAAAACTCGCAGCTTTCCATACCGCAACAGAATTTCCCAACTTGTCGCTAGGGAAGGCATCTCTAACTCTAGCCTGACCATTTGTTCATCGATATAGTCCATGAATATACTCACTGAATAAGTAAGGGTACTCCGTCAGTGCGGAAAAAAGACATGTCGGCCAATCAAGGATATGCGTCAAGGACAGCTAAGGTGTATAAGTGAGATCTAATAGGAAGTGCAGGGGGCCCGTATAAACGATGTCACAGTTCCCACGCAGGCTGTATTGCATAGCACCTTTTACCCCCAAGGCCGTGCAATGTCCTATAGCTGACATTCGAGGCAGAGTGGGCACAGCACAACGCGAGAAAGAAAGTACGAATTCCTGGCTCAAAATAACCGTGCAAATACGCCATTGTGGTTTGGAATACAACGTATACATAAGGTGAGTTTCATTTTATTAAAACTGACAGCTGCGTTTTAATGCCAGAGTAAGGGACGCTATTTTTTCTTGATTAACACTTGATGTCGAGCAGGCCCGCCAAGTTCAATGCTGCAAAAGTGCAGCTGCGCAAGTCACCTTAATTTTATGTGGTATAATGATGCGCTATATGGGTAATGAAGATAATTTTACATATGCTTACCTGCGAATGAAACCAAGCCTTTTACATGCGTTGAGTTATGAACATCGGTGAAACATTAGGAAATAGCAGCGTGCCTTGTCCCAGAGATCTTAGATATATCTTTTTTTCTCTTGAATTATCACATAGAGTTTTCAGCGTCTATGCCTTCGCATCGACAGAGAAGGTGCTTCTACTCATGCTGCAGCAATGGGCATGTTTTTGTATCTACACCAGTAGCAGAACGTACGTACATACAGGCATGTGATATAGGGAATTTCGATAGCGGATGATTGTTTCAACTACCTTTGGAGATTCAAAATTCAGAAGATTCCCAAAAGCATCGAGGCACAATGAGGCTCACTAGCATCGGTTTCAAGCGAAAATAGTCGAATTAGAGCAAGGCAACTTCAAATGCGTTAGCGACAAACTCCTGTACGATGTATGGCGCGCATAAGCGAACTACAGTAAGTGTTCCCGTCTTCGATTGTGGTCGTCCGAGCGAAGCAGTCCAAAACTCGCGAGAGATGACGGCGACAGCTGCTGCGGCTTCAACGTTTCTGTGCCCGTATATCTTGCGCGAGCTAAATACGCCTTGCTTCAATAAATATCTGAAATAGATTGGTGTGCGTACGGGACGCTACAACCCAGGCGTTTAATGCATTTGTGAGGCGACTCGCTCAATATAAAAACATTTAGAAACAATTTCATTAGGAGCGAACCCAAACGCGAAAGTTTTGCAATGAAAACTAGAACAGAGATTAGCTGTCCGCTGAGAACCCCAGGAAACTTGGTTCACTGATTGCACGTTTAAGAGCAGCACGACAGCAGTGCGCAAGCGCTCCGTTACGTGGGTATTTCCATATTTCGAGGGGTTTTTTGTTCTTCCGTGATGGCGAATCCAGAGTCGCAGTCCGTACCTAAGCCCGAGAAATGATACAAGCAATTCGTCGGATATCCTAGGATTGTTTGTTAGGCGAGCTGGCGCGACATTCTAAAGAGAGCACAAAAAAAAAAAAAAAAACAGGACACAATAGGCAAAGGCGGCAACACAAGCGCGCACTAACAACTGCTGTTAGTGGGCGCCTTTGTCTCTTGTGCCCTGGTTTTTCAGTGCTCACTTGAAATGTCGAATATCCGATAGTCAATGTCAATGAGTGCAGAGCGCCCTGGATGCAGAGCGCTTTCAATTCCTGGTCACTTGCAATTGTGGTTTAAAGCACGTTCAGGAACGTGTAGTTTTTTGTATTTATGTAATGACCGAGCATTGACCCTTAAACCTGCTTAGGCCACTGCGCCATCCTTTTCATTAACGTTCATTATCTGCGTAATCAAAATGCAAAATTCAGATTTCGGAGCTGAAATCACGCTTTACCTGCCATGTTTTGCCACCACATTGCGACGTCACCAGATATTCATAATTTTGCTCAAATCGAGGGGACAAGAAAGTAGCCATAAAGGAGCCAATTAGCCAAGACGATTTTTCTGCCGCCTCCAGCCTAAAAAAGTAGCCAAGTTGGGGAAAGTAGCCAAACCTGGCGACCCTGCGTGGTACTGCAACCAGGGGAAACAATAGACGGTATGGAAAAGAAGCGTCCAGTGTAAACATGATGGAAATATATGTATATATATTTCCATCATACTTGCAGATATGTGTGTGCTGACTATGCTGGGATAACGTAAGCATAGCCAAATAAAAAAAATTAACGCAGGTTGCACCAAATCGCGCAAGGCTGGGCCACAGCTTAGAACACTGTAGTCACAGCCGAGCTAGTGGGCGCCTAGCTGGTAGTGGCTTGGCTAGGCTTTTACACTCTCACCTGTCATGCCCACCCCTTGCTATACAATACTATACATGGCTAGCTTTCTGTCTTTCTGTCTTTTCTGTGCCTGCTTCTTACTATCTGTGTCTCTTTCTCCGTCTTTCTGTCTTTTGATCTCTTTCTTCCACTTCCTTCTCTCTATTTTTCTCTTTCGCTTTCTTTCTATGTCTTTCTTTCTCTCTCTCTCACTATCTCTGTTGTCGTTCTGTCGCCTTCCATCTTTCTCTGTGTTTCTTCCCTTTATTTCTATCTGTTCCGATATTTCTCTTGTTTCTATCGTTTCTTTTCATTTCTCTCTTTTTCTCTCTCTGTACTTGTTCCTCCCTCCTCTTCACACTCACACCCCTTCCCCACCCACTTGCCATACTATACCATACAAGGTTATGCTATGCTCTGCTAGCGTGCCTAGCTAGCCGAGTGGTTAGGATGCTCGCGTTCGAATCGTGGGTATGCGAGTTCGAATCCTGCCTCGTCAAGAAATTTCTAATCGCCAACAATTTTATTTATTTATTTATTTTTTAACTCTTCCTTTCTCTCTCTCTCCGTACTCTCGCTTATCAGAGTTATTGCATCCCATTCCGGACAAATCGGCGCACGTGTTATGGGAGCAAATAGAAGGGAAGAAGAGGACGAAGAGAGCGCACGACGGTTCATGATGATGATAATTTTCTTCCTACGACACACGGCAAACGTCGAACATAACAGTTCTTCTGGAGGAGCGTTAAATTTGGAGCACGGAAGCAGAAACAATGAACATTCGATACTGCGATCAAATGCAACGGGAGAGAAGGCAGAGAGATCGAAAAACTAGAAAATATGAGAGAAAGAGAAGAGGGAGAGAGAGAGAGAGACGATTAGAAATCAGCCATGGAAAGACGGCTTACTAGCAGAGTCGCACGGCAGGTTGATGGCAACGGCTGACCTGCGCAGAAGCGCGAAGGACAAGAGTACAAACGAAACTGAAAGACGAGGAGTACGGCTGCCTACCACTGGCAACGCTTGCCGACGCTCCTGTCTATATGGTCCCTTCCCGGGGTACTTGCACGCTTTAATGAAATCCCCGGCGTCGCTCGGAACTAAGCCGCCGGCGCAGCCATCCAGGCCACCATGAGGTATCCTCTTGCTGCTCTTGTTCGCCTGTCTAGACACCAGGCTCGCGACAGCGCAGATGATCGCGAAATGTGAGCCAGCGACGGCAGCTACGAACGACGTCCATCGCAGCGGCAACCAACAGCGCGGTGCACATTTTATTATAGGGTCGAACATCTGTAGAGTAACAGCGTCTGTACTGTAATATTGCTCGTAGTGAATAAATGTATCGTCGTCGACTATATTTCTGTATACTACGGAGAGGAAACAAAATATGAGGAATGAGATTAGCGCCTATCTATCTATCTATCTATCTATCTATCTATCTATCTATCTATCTATCTATCTATCTATCTATCTATCTATCTATCTATCTATCTATCTATCTATCTATCTCTCTATCTCTCTATCTATCTATCTATCTATCTATCTATCTGTCTGTCTGTCTGTCTGTCTGTCTGTCTGTCTGTCTGTCTATCTATCTATCTATCTATCTATCTATCTATCTATCTATCTATCTATCTATCTATCTATCTATCTATCTATCTATCTATCTATCTATCTATCTATCTATCTATCTATCTATCTATCAGAAGAAGAAGAAGAAGAAGAAAAAAAGAATTCTGGCTTTTCGGTGAATGAGGTCAATGAAAGCCATAGTGAAAAACATAACATTTAGACTGACGTTTAAGGCGGGGACCGGCCTTTATAAGATAGGATTTGTACATTGCGTTCCAGTTTAAATGCACATTCACGTGATATATACTAGGATACACACACACTGTCGCAATCGGCAGGACAACGTGACAAGGGAGTGTCCAGAACAAACACAAAAAGGTCAGAAGAGAGCGAGAAACATAGATACTGACACACACAGAGCAACGATTCCTTAGGACTTGACAAGAAGCGGGGGGAGAACACACAAACAAACAAGAAATTAATAAATAAATCACAGATAAAGAGAGCGATAGAAGCAAAGCTAGAGGTGCGATTAGGGAAAAAATGAATACACGAAGAAACCAGAAAGATAAGAACGCGATTCCCACTCTAAAAGGGGAGATCCATCCGCTTCGGGATGAAAAGAGCACATGGGCACAGACGCCGGATGGAAACGCACAGTGTTTCTCCGTTCAGCGTGTTATCTTGTAGAAGCGCGTCAACAGTAGTTACCTGCGCCCGCACCCGAGCGCCTGAGGGAACGGGGGTTGGTGCGGCTATTCAAGTTGGCCGTTTTCCTCGGAAGCCATGCAGGCGCTGGCGGCAATCATCGCAGACGAGGGGCGTAGGCAGAATTTTTTTTCGGGGTGGGGGGCACCTCCTTGACTTGAAGTGGGGGCCGGGGACGTGGTCGAGTGTCAGTTTGTGCTCTGTATGTCATGGAAAAAAAAATCGGGAGAGGGGAGGGGGTGCGGGCCCGGTGTGCCCGCCCTGGCTACGCCACTGTCGGAGACCGCTTACAAGGTCAAGGATGCTGTTCGCTGGTGCACAATATTGAGAACAGATGCAGGACAGGCGGAATACTACAAGTATATGAGTACAGACTTGTACCCGTAATCGCACTACAGAAATGGTAGGAATATGCATTCACCAAGAAAGACAGTGGTAGCGGAGTTGACCAGGTTCGAAGGGCAGCATGAGCGATGTATGTAGTCACATTCATGGACATTTACATCAGGGGCGGCTGCTTACAATTCTGCATCCCGAATAACCGAGAAGTTTTTGGACATCGGGTATTTAGTTAGCTGCAACAGAGCGCAGGCAGCTAAGTAATGTTCCACGACTCGATAGACCTTCATACTTGGGCAGTAATTTCGAGGAGAGACCACGCGCAGTGGTATAGGAACCGAGAGTCACACAAGCGCTCCAGGATGGAAGGGAGGTGGTCGCGCAAGTAATGTCGCCTCGAGTGCTCTTCTGGCGCACTTGTTCATTGGATGTAAAGGCGCGTGAGATGTCGCGTCACTCTTCAGCATCATGTCTTATCGTGTCAGATATGGGCGCATACTCAGCATTCCGCCGGTACGATAGAATTGTGTCGATGGTGTGCGACGGGTGCCGACCGTACGTGGGAAATAGGGTGAAAAGCCAGTTGTACTCTGAGTAGCGGTATTGTACGCGTTTGTTTGTGTGGTCGCAGGCGACGTACATTGAGAGAATGTTGCCTAGCGTGCCGTTGAAGCGCTCTAAGGCTTGCGGGTGGTACGCTGTAGTCGTTCGATGAACCACGTGGTTCTCTTTAAGAATAGCGTCAACTAGTTCCGAGAGGAAGACGCGGCAGCGGTCACTGAGCAGCTCCTGGGGTGGTCGGGACGTATAGAATAAATCGACGAAGCAGGAAGGCGGCAAAGTCGCGCGCTGTTGTGACATATGTGCGATGGCACAACAGCGCTGTCGCACCCGGAAGTGCAGCAGTCTGAGCGTATCGCGTGATGTGGTCAACTACCACAATGGTCCAGCGGTTTGCTGCAGCTGCCATCGGAAGGGGCCCGCACAAATCGATGCCGACGCGCCCAAAGGGCCTGTTAGGGCAAGGTAAAGGGTGCAGATCAGATCGCGAGAGGCGGGGTGAAGACTTGCGGCGCTAGCATTCGGGACAAAAGCGCAGAAACTCCTGAACGTGTGCATCCCTCGCCAGTAGTATCGCTGGCCGCTACTAAGACGTGAAAACTCTAGGGTGTGCACACTGTGGACCGGCGTGGAAAGCTGAGCATATTTCGGAAGCCATGTTGCGATGTACCACTAACTACCAGCGGCGGACATCGGATCTGTACATCATTTAAGAAGAGCAAAATGACACGGGGACGAAGCATAGACACACACAGGACAAGCGCTTTCTAACAACTGATTTTATTATCGAAACAACTCAGACTTTTAATCCATACGGAACTGCGCAAATCACATCTGCTAATGCCTTTGCGCACATCGCTAAAACAGCATAAAAAGACGCCCACAAAAAAGCCGAAAGCAGTTGTATCTCTTTGTCTGATAGGGCTATTGAAGGATGACTAATGCAATCTTCCTTGTGTTGTGAAATGAAAAAAGCTTCAGCAATTTCTCTAGATGTCTGGTTCTGATGAGTGAACCAAATGACGGTATTATCTATGTTAGGGTTGCACTCACATTTGTTGCAGTGCAGTGCTAGGTGTGTGTAGGGACGTCCTTTTAGGCTATTCATGTGTTCCCTTAATCTTATATTCACACATCTGCCAGTTTGGCCCACATAAACATGCCCACACGTCGTAGGTAATCTGTATACGACCTTGTTCGCGCAGTCAACAAACTTGTTCTTGTGCGATATGGTGCTCACATCACCATTTTTTACGCCATCATATTTTCGATTCACTCTAGAGCACACACTGCCAATTTTGTTTTTTGTCGAAAATATTACTTTAGCACCATAATTAGCAGCCACCTTTTTTAACCTATGAGACAGGCCATGAACATAAGGGATCGTAGACACTTTTGAACAACTCGCATTTTGCCTGCTAATTTCGCTTGTTGGTGGCTTATCATGTTTCAGCTTTTTCAGAAGCCTCCCGCAAGAGGCCTGCAACACAGAGTGGGGGTATCGAGCCTCCTTTAAGCGTTGAACTTGCGAAGCAAAAGCACAGTTCACAGAGTGAACACAAGATTACATTAAGGCAAACCGGAGGCAAGACACCGCAATAGCATTCTTCACAATTTTTGAATGACCAGAAGTGTAGTTTAAAAGTGGTTTCTCGGCACGAGGCGAATAAGACCAACAAATGTGGTTTGGCTGAAAATTTAAGTTGACATCCAGGAACTGCAGCTTATTTTCAGCCGGAATTTCCGAAGTGAACACCAGCCCTTTCCCCTTAGAAGAAAACATGTCTACAATTCTCTTTCTGAAAAGATCTTCTACATTCGAAGCCAAAATTAAATAATCATCGGCATATCGGAACACCTTGCTAACTGCACCATCCAAATGTTTTTCCACTTCCCTGTCGACATTGCCCAGAAAGATGTTACTTAAGATGGGAGCAACCTTTGATATGCAGATACCGTTGGTTTGAATGTACGTGTCTCCACAAAAACCGACGTGAGTGTTAAGATAATATTCTAGAAGTTACAAAAAGGATTCTACCGTCATTCCGCAAGTGTTCCGAAAAGCTACTTCGTCATTATCTTTGGTTATACAATCAGAGACGCAGTTCATGAGCGGACCATGTGGCAACGAATAATATAAATCTTGGACGTCAATACTAAAACCCCAGCCTCCATTAACACTTTCTTTCGCCAGAAATTCCACAAGTCCTTCCGAGTTGACCAACAGGCAAGGATCCTGTATGGTCAACGAGTTTAACATTTTCTGTAAATATCCCGCCACGATAACTTGCCAAGATCCTTTCTCCGAAACTATTGGCCGAAATGGTACACCCTCTTTATGCGTTTTTGCTGTGAAAAACACTTTTAGCCTCATTCCTTTTACTTTCTTAACCCTTTGACGGATAATGGGACGAATCTGTCCCACTTTTTCTTCTTCAGTAAAAGCTTCCTTCGCCACTGCGCGTTGCCATTAGCGGTATGGTTTTCTGATGCTGTGGGTTAGAAACATTTTAGAAACCAAGAAAAAATATTTTGCGCGTTTACGATATGTGGTGTCGGTGATACGTTGAGTTTAAATTCGTTTTGCTCTGTAGAATTTTTTACAATCATTGTTCCATTGCGTGCAAGATAGCTAAAGTTCTAGACTTATGGTAGTTTTCTCCTTTTCTGAATTTCAAGAGAAGTAGTTCTAGCATGAATCTATGGAATTTGTTTCAAAATTGGAGCAGTGTACCAGCCATAATCGTGTCAAAGCGTACTCAAACAAAAAATGAAGCAGTTTCTTCATAAGCCTAACAACCAAACAGGCCCCCATAACTGCCTTTTCAACTTTTTTTTGGGCACTATTACGTCGCAACACTTGCTTTCTGATGGAGAAGGTGCTGAAATTCCTTTTTGTCCTTTTTACGACTACAGTACCAGCAGCAATGAGACCAAAAGCTATGGCTAAGACGTTGTTCCTGAAATTGAGAGGCAAAAGAAAATAATGACGAGACTGATGCTCTAGACAATCGGGAAGTGAACAAGAACGCGAATGTACAAGATCTAAGAAAAAAGTTAATACCTCAGACATGCATGGAGTTCATGAATGCATTTACAGCATTCAGTGCATTCGATGCATTCAGTGACACCACACTGATGATGTTTGCCTTGACTCATAGCCGCAATTTTATATATGGGTGGAAATTCATGCGTAACTGAGGTGCTTGTCCTTATCTAGACCAACAGAAGAGGCAGAAAGGAGCTAAAATGGTTGGTGTATGCGAAGAGGCCCGGCAGAGCGGCTGGTACAGCACAACAGGCACAAGGGCACATTTTGTACCACAGCCGGAAATGAGTTGCGCCAGAGATTTTTTTTTTTTTTTCACAGTTCATGAAGTGCCCCTCTGCACCGCTTGCTTCGAGCATTTTCGTGCGAGAGATTTGGTGAAAGGATTGCAGCTTGGTGCGCTCATGAGGCAATAGGACAGGTGTTGTCCCACTTTTCCAAAGACCCGTCATGGGTCAATGGGACACATACGTCCCACTTTTTTCTCGTAAACTAATGATGCCATTTTGGTGAAAATTGTTTCATACTATTTCTAAGTATGTTATTTGGATATTCCGCAGGCATATTTTTTGTTATCATCTGAAAAATATAGATGAACCCACAAAGGGTTTAAACTTCAAACGCAAGCTTTTCTTGATTGCATTGTTTCATCAGTTCCACCGCTCTTCTCTTAACGCGTTCCAAGTTGACCTCGGACCGACTGAAGCTCTTCTCTATCGCCAATGAAGCTTTCTCATTATACATGTCATTCAGCAAAACAACCAACATACCTTGTTTGTCAGCTTGTACAACTCGCAGGTTGTGGTCATACAAATATTTGGCCGTCCTACCGCCGTTCGGTCTAGTCTTAGCAGGCACTGAAGTTTTTGTCACCACGTTAACACAGTCTGTCACACATCGGTCCTTTTCTTTTTCTTCTGCATGTCTAGTGATGTCCCTTGCAAGCGTTAGCTTGTCAACAGTGTCCAGTTGAGGTTGCACACAGAATTTTGGTCCTAATTTTAGGACCTCTTGCTGACGTTCATCCACCACGACGTCCCCTAGTATCTGAAGTTGCCCTTGAGGAATCCTTTTCTTCTGTTTCTTCGGTAGATGTTGACGCGTGATGATCCACAGCGATTCCGTCCGAATAGTCAATTGCTTGCACCATTCCCGGAAGGCTTTCACGTTCAATTGTCCGTGTGGCTTGGCCAGGCATGCCAGCTTTAGGCACTCTTTAAAATGCCTAGCCTGGTTCCAGCTCTCGGACCTCAGAATCTTGCTTATTCTCTTGTAGTGTCCAGCCGTAGGTGGTAACCATTCTGAGAGTGAATTTAAAACCGCTGGGCATTGTCCGATTTTTAGATGCCAGCTCAAAACACGTGCCCTGCATTCGCAAGCTGCTATGATTGGCACCAGCACTGTGGGATCAGTGAAGTCTAAGCTGTGACATGTAGACAGAAGGCCACAAGAACTAGAAATGAAGTTCAGCAAAACGGCTGTTTGGCCTAGTTGGAAATGGTTCATCATTTAAGAAGCGCAAAATGACACGGGGTCGAAGCATAGACACACACAGGACAAGCGCTTTCTAACAACTGATTTTATTATCGAAACAACTCAGGCTTTTAATCCATACGGAACTGCGCAAATCACATCTGCTAATGCCTTAGCGCACATCGCTAAAACTACATAACAAGACGTTCACAAAAAAGCCGAAAGCAGTTGTATCTCTTTGTCTGATAGGGCTATTGAAGGATGACTAATGTAATCTTCCTTGTGTTGTGAAATGAAAAAAGCTTCAGCAATTTCTCTAGATGTCTGGTTCTGATGAGTGAACAAAGTGACGGTATTATCTATGTTAGGGTTGCACTCACATTTGTTGCAGTGCAGTGCTAGGTGTGTGTAGGGACGTCCTTTTAGGCTATTCATGTGTTCCCTTAATCTTGTGTTCACACATCTGCCAGTTTGGCCCACATAAACATGCCCACACGTCATAGGTAATCTGTATACGACCTTGTTCGCGCAGTCAACAAACTTGTTTTTGTGCGATATGGTGCACACATCACCATTTTTTACGCTATCATATTTTCGATTCACTCTAGAGCACACACTGCCAATTTTGTTTTTTGCCGAAAATATTACTTTAACACCATAATTAGCAGCCACCTTTTTTAACCTATGAGACAAGCCATGAACATAAGGGATCGTAGACACTTATGAACTAGCATTTTGCCTGCTAATTTCGCGTGTTGGTGGCTTATCATGTTTCATGGATCTGTAATAGTGTCCGTCAAGCAGGTCGTCGCGAATGACGCAATGTTGAGCCTGACGGCCCAGCGCGCTAGTGGTTGGTCATATATATAGGGGTGGATGAGAGAGCCAGGCTATTATCGAGGCAATGCAGGGGTATTGGCGCTGCTCGGGAAGGATGATGCGAATGCGGATGGTAAAAACACTAGACTGTGATAATGAGCAGTGGACATTGTCGTCAGCCAAGTCAGAGCGCGAGATGGCGTCGTCGTCCGATTGCTGTCGTCCACAGCGGTAGAGCACGTGGATATAGTATAGTCCTGCATGCGAATTGCGCAACGTCCAGACGGCCGGAGGGGTCTGCGTGCTTAGCCTGCATAATCATGCAGCATGTCCGCTTGCGTGGCATGGCCGCTTGCACACCTATGCGCGCCGCGATTGCAATGCTCCCCAACGTCCCGCGTGCAAACGACCATAGTATTGGGGTGAGTGTGCTGCCGCGACAGGGCAGCGACGATGGTCGTGGCTGTGCGGTGACGCACGTTTTACTAGCGGCAGCACAAGCGATAACCACTTGGTCTGCTTATCACTGTCATGAACCGCCGCGAAGTAAGCGTGTATGGTTTGTACGCGGAATGTTAGAGAACACTGCAGTCACAGCGCGCAGAGGCGCGCAAGCTTGCATGCACGTGACATCTCTTTGAATGTTGCAGGCATCTGTAGTAAGCCGAAAAACACTAATATTGAATAGATATAGAGCTAGAAACTGACTATTCGGATGTTTTGCAAACCGACCTATAACGTTCTCATTGGAATTCTTTGCACAGCTTCGTTGGTTAAAAAGTTAGCTAAACAAACATGCCTAAATAAGCAATTAAGCACAATACAAAAAATAGCGTGACTTACTCCATTCGCGTAGCGTCGTCATAGAATGCGTCGGCTAATTTAAAATCTGGCTAGAGTTAGGTGAGGAACCCTGTGTTTAAATATTGGTATGGTGTGACATCACTCTATTACAAACATAAATTACATGTCCTGACATAAATATCATAATATGGATGATATCACGGCATGAGTAACATGACAAGGCATGAATTACGGCATGATAAACATGACACGTTCTTGATGCGCCCGCTGCTGTTTCATTAATTTTATATATACGAAATTTGGTATGGTGTGACCTGTATGTTTGGCGAACGTAAATGACAGGTCGTAACATCAAAATCATGACACGCACGTCATGGACGGCGTGATTAAATGACACAGTCCTCGTGCGCTCGCGGCCGTGTCATTAACTGGATATCTATAAAAAATGGTATGACATGACATCAGTGTATGGTGAGCATAAAAATGACAGGTCTTGTATTGTGTATACCAGATTGTTGCATGTATGCATGCATGAAAAAGATGGGATAATGAACGACATGTCATGACATGAATGCCTCAATTTGTCTGAAAGCGAAACGACGCGGTGTATACGGCTCCTCGATGAGCGCTTCGCATTATATGGATTATGGATTCCCAAGGTGCCTGAGATCTGCCGCATTTTTTCAGTCGGTGGCTTCACCTAGCAGAGACTCTTAATGCGGAGAAGCCAGACTTAAAGGGGTCATGGACCACTTTTGAAAAGTAACCATCGGATGAAATCAGCACTTAAGTTTATTACATGCGAAGTATCTTAAGGTCGAGCTCAATCCGGCGGTGGTGGTCGTGGTGGCGTGCGGCGTGACCACCCTCACTGCGCATGCACATACCCTCTCCACATACCTCCTCTCCACTTCCCCTCACCATTCCCCTTCCCCTCTACCCCTCTCCACTCACCCTCTCCCTTTCCCCTTTCCACGTTCCCTCTCCATTTTCCCTTTCCACTTTCCCTTTCCGCTTTCCCTCTCCACTTTCCCTTTCCACTCTTCCTCTGAAACGCGGGCTAGACATGCCGAAATTCTCTCCTGCACAACGCCGCGATGAGCACCAGCGCATGCGCGTCCCCTCCCCCTCTCGCACGCCTGCCGACCGCGTTCCCCGCTCGCCCTGTGAGAATTAACGGCCAGGCTAGATGGACGACACGACGCGCGTAGCGTCCCTCTTCGCGTTCCACGACACGAGGTCGGTAGCATGCCCAACGAACGCCAACGGAACGCGATCGTGCAAGTGCTCCGGCTTCGCATCGCCTCATGGTCCCCTTTAGCGGGAGATGGCGTAATTTTTTGTATCACGAATCGATTGCCACAAAAAAAAAAAGTTGAATCCGTGAAGAGCGAGCACAGTTGCAGAGGTTTGTTGCCCACTTCAAGTGCTTTCTCTCCTGTCTCGTCCCGACTAGCACTCTGCAAGCTACACAGGGAAGGGTAGCATGGGGTCAGGAAGTTACGTCAGCGCGTGTCACGATCTTGAGCGCGCGTGTCGAAATGCGATCACTTTCTCCCATTGTGATTCCTGTGCGCACGCGTCGCTCAGTGTGTAATGTTAGCAGTTTATCGAGCGCTGCGCCGCCACGTCGCGGTACGCCGTGGCAAGAAGCGCGTCTGATCCAAGCGCCATTCTTTATTTATGTCAGCTATAGGCCAGTAGCACGCTATCTGCTGTTCGACGTCAAACCGCAGGCGCCGGCCGCTCCGAAGAGAGTGGGCACAGGACTTCCATATGAAAAGAGGGCGCTTGAAAAAATATTGAATTCGCATTCCACTTCTAAACATTTCTTGCCGCTCTCGACTGTAAGATATGGGTGAGGTGTTCATAGCAGTGTCTGCTATCCGCAGGATGTGTTTTCTCATCAAGTCCGAGGGATGGTTCATGAATTGCTTAAAGGGGCCCTCAATCTTTGAACATGGCCAGAAAATGCTGCCGATGGGTATTCGAGGTTCCTGCGAACATGTGCGCCAAAGATTAAAGCGTAGCATGATGGAAGAAATTTACAATTAAGTTTCACAGTGAGCTAGGCGTCGCTGGTTTTCCCCTCCACAAATGATGCTATGGACTGGCCCGATTGTGTCAAAACCTGGCGGACACGGCTACATGCCGATTTCAGCATCGCGGGCTACGTAGTTACCGCGGCCGCCGCGGGGTGCCGCCACGATGCCCTGCCGCGCTCTATACTTCCAGAATCACACACTACAGAGTTTCAACAGCGCGCTCATGATCACGCTGAAAGTGAGCCGCGCGTTCAAAGAAAACAGAAAAGCGCTCAAATTCAGGACATGAGCTGATGTGCGGAAGTAGCTTATTGCACTCTTGTCCTGCCCTCACCCTCTACATTTGTTCAGCGCGCTCAGTGGGACAAAATAAAAGAGAGAGAGAAAGTGCTCAAAGCGTGCGACAAAGCCCTGTAACTTCGCTAATACTTGACGGACTCGAAACATTTTTACGGTGGTCGGTTCCAAGATACACCGAGAGCGACAGGCAATAACTCCGACAGCGAGGTCATTCTATGACTACCGTAAAATCCCGAGCAAGCCCCCCCCCCCCCGCCCCCCACTACGCTGCAAGATAATCCGACAAGATTTGGAGGGGGGGCCCTTGCTCGTTCACGGATCAAAATTCAAGATGGCGGCGGAAGAGCCGCGCGTGCTTCCAATGAAATGCGTTAGAATAGGCATGCATTCACTGTCGTTATTAGCACTCGGCAAGCGAATAAAAACATTGAATGAAGGAGTCAAAATGGCGGGAGGGCACGCGGAGCGCTTGCTCGGTCATTGGTGGATATTTCAAATCTCCAGAAAGTGGAGGATCGCTTGCTCGGGATCTTACGGTACATGGAAAAGTGTTGCAAGGGCCCGTTAACAGCAGTGCTTTTTTTTTCTTGCCTATTTACTTGAAAAAACGTATGGATAAATAAATAAATAAATAAATAAATAAATAAATAAATAAATAAATAAATAACCTACGGACTGCACTTATGACACAGGCAAATTGAAGTGGAAATGCTTGACTGAGCATACGCTAAACTCAGAAGGGACTTTCCGTGTCTTTCATCCAAATTCTTTCTTACCTCGGCTCCGTGTGCTGCAGAGCTTCGCTGGTCATCCATCTTAACAGGAATGGAATGGCTATTGAAGTTATTGTTACTTATTTATGTACTCACCTATATATTTTCTAATTTATTTATTTATTTATTATTTACTTGCTTTCCGTGCATTTTTAGTGTACCAGCGGTGAGTTGTGTGGTTTGCCCAGTTACTGTAGCACATACTTTCTATAGGGGTTTTCTGTTGGCAGAGTTACTGTTCGAAGGGTTACTGTTCACCGAGTTACGAATGTTCTAGTGAAATACAGTTTTGCTGTAATAGTATAGTTTGCTCTTGGCGAGTTCAAAAACTGTCGTTTTCACACAGCCCGCAAACACAATACTTGCGCGATGTACTTAAGTATAATCACAAATAGCAGTGTCTTCAAGAAGTATTGAAGGATTTTCATCGCTTTATAATGAACCCTTGATGATCCAATATTTTGGCTAGCGAAAACCTTCGTTCCCACTCCTGTAAACGGAGCTCCCGTTCCCATGTTGTGCTAAGGTGTTGCTTCAGCAACGGGTGATAAACATCGTTGTCTTCGTGACAGTATGGACATGCTGATGGCGCTCGCTGAATTCTCGATAGAAAGTTCTGTGTGTATGCGGGTACAAGTCGTCATTGGTACAGGTACAGTCGCCATTGTAAAATTTATACGCAGAGTTCACGGCTGCATAGGTATTTTGCCACATTCTTCAGCCTTCGTCCCTTTCTTGTCGTGCTGTTTGCCCTGCCGACCACTAAAAAGAGCTTTTGCGACGTACATTTGACTGACATTCGTACGTTCTTGCATAAAGCTATAAAAATCCTGCCAACAGCAAAAGCAAACAAGCAAGAAAAATTAGAACGGGAACAAACATATTTCTAGAGTGCGGCTTTCGTGATCCAGTACCCATATCAGCAAATTATTTCATCGCATTTACTTTTCTGTGGTCTATGCAACTGCAGAGTAGAAACGAAGCTCATTCATTTTAGAGCGATGGCTCTACTCCTCCAGCTACAAACTTAAAAAACGCCTGCTTTCGTGAATAGCACTTCCAAGCTCAGCCACGGTAAAGTGTACTAGAATCTAGCCAAGGTCAATGCCGGCGGAAGGGCTTCAGAGAAAGGCTAAGGCGGCGCGTTCGCGAAAACGAACAGCGAGCGGCTCCAGGTCAGTCTTTCGTGCTGCCCCGCCAGAGGCGCTGGTTGCATCCAAGTTCACTGAACGTTCGCGCTGAGAGTGCCGGCGGCGCCAAGCAGGGTCTATTTGTTGCATTGTGGTGCAATACGTTGGATCCCTTGCCGCGGCGTAGAGTCGAACCGTGTAGACCTCGCGTAGTCCTTGTCTAAACCAAGTAATGCAATAAAGTTAAATATCGGCAACTAGCGGCTTCGTTATTTCCGAAAGCAAGGAAAACCGAACTTTCGTTCAACTCGGTTTAACCGAGTTCGACTACGACAATTTTTTCTTCGCTATCTGAAAACACACACACACACACACACACACACACACACACACACACACACACACACACACACACACACACACACACACACACACACACACACACACACACACACACACCCAACACACACACACACACACACACACACGCGCGCGCGCGCGCGCGCGCGCGCACACACACACACACACACACACACGCACGCGCGCACACACAGAGAGAGAGAGAGAGAGGGGGACCGGGTTGAATGATCGTGACGTGTTGTTCAATCACAGTTCTGACTGAAGTTATGGCTGATGCCGATGCTCCATGGCTATATGTGCTTTAACAGTGAAAAGTTAGCGCTACGCTTACCTAGCACAAAGAAAATAAGAGGCCCTCAACATAGTGTATCAAGACTTCACTCTTCGTAACTACAAGATCAAAGGGCAAACATTCATGCTTAGTACAGTGTATCGTCTGAAATAGCTTCTAAATATCCCAAATAGTACCTGCCTTGACGAAGAAAAGTCCACTTATAGAAACGTTGACTCCAAGACACTTCCTCTTCAAGCACTTCACAAATATCTGGACGTGTCACGTCAACTATGATGTTTGATGTTAGTCAGAAAAGTAGCAGCCGATATCCTGCCGGACAGAAATGTGAATATATAAATGAAAATAAGAAATACGAAAACTCACGAAGGTGAGGTGAGCACACTGCCGCAACGAAGTACTGTGTGCATTGGCTTCCAGTAGAAAAGGGGCCACTTAAAGAACAGACGCCGCTAAAGTGATACCTAGCACAATTAGAGAAAGCTTCCGTCTTAAACGTTAGGAGTACGGGAACTGCTGTCTTGCTACAATCGCTTAAGTACCTCGCTGCGAAACTGAGCGCCTTGGTGTTATAGAAGGACGCTGTGCAGTCCAAGGCAACTCACCCTGTGAGCGTTGCTTAGGCGTATACATTTTTCGTGCGCGCAGTAACTCAAAGCAAATGTGGTAACTGCGTCAGTCGGAGGGCAAGTTTTTGCGAAAGCCGAGAGAAATAGCCTGCCATAGATGTACGCGTTTTTGTCAGCCACGTGACTGCGAGTCAGACGACACTATATACTGCCGGCAAATGCGGGAGTGGCACACAAGTCAGTGACCCACGCGACTCGCGCCGCAAATGCCTGCACCAGTCCGAAGTCCCATGGAAGATACCGGATTTAAATTTCTGCTCCCTCGGCGACAGCCGGTCACTGTTCTACAGACGTGCTGGCCCGGTCGCGGCAGCTGCCAGAGCGGTTGTGTGACCCCCGGAGAACAAGCATGTGCGAGATCGGGAGGGAAGTGGGTAATCCCCGTTCTGGGCCGGGCGCTATCGCCTCGCAGCGCGTAAATCCCCTTCTTCGCGATAAAGCGATTTCGTCGGTCGGCTTGGAAACTGTGGCAGGCAGACAGGAAAGAGGACACCACGCCAAAGCACCCTCGGCTGCAGTTTTAATTAGGTGTCAGCGACGCCACTGGCAGCGGCGACATCCTTTCTACAGTCACGCTGCCCGAAAGGATAACCTTTGCAGGACGCTCGGTGCCCACACGTGCCGCCGGTAGGACTGAAGGCTGAAAGACCGAAGAGGAAGTGGTGGCACCGAAAAGCTGCTGGACAGGCGCGCCAACGTTGGGAAAGAGGTCTTTCGTGCCCTGCCAGTGTATATACGTCGCGAATATTGCTGCTAGACGCATGTTTTTCTCTTCTTATACCAAAGTATATTTACTCGACTGTACGTACAATGTCAATGATTGGGCAGGTAGCAGGAACTATTTATTGGCTTTCTAGCTCCCTTCTCATCATGATCTAGAATCACACCTGCCATCAACTTTCTCGCGCGCTGTTATACACACGACACCGTCACGAACGTCGCGCGCGCAGTTTGTCGATTGCTTCGAACGGGTGCGCTACCTCCTCGTCGATGGAAGCTGGGCCGCCCCCTCTCAGCACACAACCCCACATCGATAGCGTAGCGCCTCCAATGCCGAGGCAGCCGCCGTTTGTCCGGACATGAACAAATGGTCGGCGTACCGCCCGACTTGCCCGCTGCGGTTCTCGTTCGCATCAGCGCCTGCTGCTCCCTCACCACTCTACCACCACGATGCATTGCCCCGTTCCCCGCCACTCTGCGCCCGGTGCTCCTCTTTTCTCGACGCCTCCCCACACTATACCCTGCCGTCGCCAGCGGCTGTCGCGGACAGAATGATGACGCGTCGGCCGGGCGCCGCCATCGTGCGCTGCTGTTGTGTCGCAGCGGCGCCGTTGCTGCTGCCTGCGCGCCCACCGCACGCACCATTGCGGACGATTCGGGACGATATCGCATCTCCGATGCAGGAGCGGGAGCAGCCCAGCGATCTCCTCCCCTCCTTCTTCTGTGCAGCGTTGGAGGGAAGTGGCCGCCGACGGCGATATATGCGGGATCATGGACACGGGCACCACGAACGATTCTCTGGGGCGCCACGTACCACTGGCGTTGCCTCGTAGCATTTGCACTAGCACCCTCCGGGTCGGGGAGCCGGCTTCGGGCGAATCAATGAGCGCGAGAGCCCCGCTTATAGGCGACCGCTTCCGTCGATAATCTCGGCTTATCCCTGATGGAGCAAAGCAGACGCCGCCGCGGGGATCTGACGCAGCCAGCAGCGGCCCCGTGACACTGCTGTAGGGGGTCCTGTGAGAGCCGCGGCCGGGGTGCGCGAGCGTGCTGCGATTCGCGATAGGAAGCCTGATGAGCCGCGAGAGGACGGCGTATGGGCGTGTCTCTGCTGCGGCGGTCCGTCCGGTTGCGCGCATTTTGCCGACGGGGATGTGCGTGCGCAAAAGAGCGCCGCTCGGTAATGGAGAAGGAAGCCGCGGCTTAGAGATAGACAAACGATTGCTCGCTGGCCTCTTCGAAACGCTGCCGCCGTCATTTCTCGTTTTTCTTCTTTCTATTTTTCCTGGCTGCAGTCAATTTGTCTTGCCGGAGAGTCTGATTAGGCGAAGCGCCGGGTGTGCTGCTCTGACTGAGACGAAGATTCTTCGAAGGAAAATGCTTCTGTCCTGATTTTCCAGTTTGAACACACAGTGTTTGCCATTGTCTTTACCCCAAATAATACATCCACTCCCATACAATGTTTAGTGTCGCTGACTATGAGCAGTGAATGAATGCATTATGAGGAATGATTGTGTGCCGGCGAAATAGATGCGCCCTGTGCATGAGTTCCTCATCCCGAGCACGCAATTGAACATTAGAGTGCATTCACAGTACACACATGCGCAATTTCGTTTAGGTTAAAAGAAAACACAAAAGGTGAATTCTGTATGGGAAACAATCAGCTCACAAAGGTCACCTCCGCGGCTCGATCTAGCGGTGCTTGAAGGTGGTGTGCGCACGCGTGGACTAAAGTGAACGGGGGTCACTGTACACCGCACTCTTTCTATGCCACGGACGTGTGATGGATTGAGCGCCGAGAAATGAAGACAGCAGCCGCCGCTGAGCGCGCGAGCCGCCGGCTGTTCGTTCACGCAGGCAGAGGAATGGGACAGCGACACCGTGGCTTCGCAGAGATGAATTCCTGCTGCTGCACGGGGGGCGACGGCTTTGCTGACAGCGCCTGGCATGTGTAAGGCCCACCCGCACTTGAAAAGACTGAGCAAAAAAAAAAAAAGATATCTGTAGTTGTTCTTAGAAGGTCTTGCACAGCATTCTTTCGATCAGGCATTATAGGAGGCAATGCGTGTCATTAAATAGTGTATTATATATATATATATATATATATATATATATATATATATATATATATAGGTCTAAGACAGTAATATGCCGTGAGAGTGAGACATTATTATTATGATTATTATTTGACGTGTTTACGCGAACATAAAATGACACCAAGGAATCAGGGGGGGGGGGGGGTACTGCCACCTAAAGGGGCTCCACGACTGCCTGCTTTTTCGGGAGGAATGCATAAATAGAGACATTCGAGGTGAAAGAAAACTTAACACGAAGCAGTCGACCATTGCTCTCTGCTTGCATGAATGAGCAATTCCCAGGCGCGTGATATGATGTGCTGTATTGTGCTTTTTTCTGTTGCTTGCACTGCTGCCGAAAATATGCTGCTGTTCTGGTATCGACGGCTCATGTGCGCTGAGCATCGCAATTTCTAGATCGGATCAGCAAAAGGTATGGCTGCAGAGCTGACAAAGTCCACGCATTCGTGAGCTCTCGTGAATGTCGGCTTTGTCAGAGTCAGGATTCTAGATTTAGCTGCAGATTACGAGTTGAAGTTATTCTATCGATTGGCCATTTTTTTTTGTTTTGGTTACGTTATTAAATGCTAAGTAAGTGAAATGCTGCCAAATTCTGCTTATCGCATTAATCGTGCCTGTTGATGTTCCCCAGTCGCAACATTTTGTCTTTCATTGTCGTCACCCTGGTAATCTTATGCTTCTGAGCCTGAATTCACGAAGAAGTGTTCATTTCCAATGGCCAGCAGGCCAACATAATCATAGGCAAATCATTGCTTTTGCCTGAACGCTTCTCTTGCGAACAGTTATAACGTAACGTGTTTTTGCAAAGACGGGCCCAGTATATGCAAACAAGTTACATCGCTTCGCTGTATACTTGCTTTCAAAGGCGGTATACTCATTGAATTATCGTACTAGACTATGACGCGCCACTTCATTCTGTGATAATGTATAAATTATGGCACATCTTTCAGACAAAAAAATCCAGCCAGCTCCACTCCGTGAAGGCCGTCGAAACAGCGAGGCTGATGCCCGCCTTCTTCAGTAGTTTCCTTTCTATTGCCTACGTCGCCCGGCTTCTCCTCAAGAGTAAGAGCAGGGAATAATTGTCACTCGTCCCTTTAATGGGGATGGCAATCACCGGGCAGATTCGAAGGGCTGACGTAGCGGCCCCTCGAAAACGCACAACGAAAGCGCGGACAATTAGAGTAGATCCTTTTAGCGCGCCAGCGAACGCCGGTTGTGGTCCAAGGACCGAGTCAGCCAAGAGTTGATAACACAAACAAAATATATTCTCGGTTAAGGCAGTATACAAGCATCACGCAAACATGAACACTCGGCTGGTACCAGTTACAATACACAACATAACTTAGAGGCTGTTTCAAACAACGGGAACAAACAAAAAAATTGCGCTGCAAATGCAGTCTCATGCGTTACCAAATATTCGCCAAACGTATCCAGTCCACAGTTCCTAGAACGTAACTTGAATGCTTTATCTTCCAGGAAACACTCAAGCAGACTCCAACGCTGATCAGTTGTTTCCTCCAGTCATCGGCCCCGAATGTTTCTCTTCCAGGAAACACTCACATACTTTTGCACTGTTCACACGGTGTCATCACTCCATTCTTCCAGTTCGACGATAGACTGGCCGCACTACATCATAAAACACGTCTTCTTTGACCGACGGAACCACACTCAACATAACTTCTTCACCATCTCTGGACCGACTACTGACTGGTTGTCGCTGCACGTTTATATCTCCTCGATTGCGGGTTTCAGTGGCTTCGGGTGTTTTCTTGTCGTGCAGCACAGGAAAGTAGGGAAAGGGCGAGATCCTTCTCGTCGGTTCCACTCGCGGTGGCGTCACTCGGTGTCGCATCAGGTTTTATTTCGTGATGGTTCCAGACTTTGCCGGGCGTTTGATCCGAGACTCCGCTTTTCGACGGTGGCCGTTTCTATGGGGGGAGGAGGAGGCTGGGCGCCCGCGCGCGCAGCGTCTTTTGATACTTGTTTTTTTTTTCGTTGTGCCCGCTTGTTGAGCGAACGGCTGGCGCCATGAATTCCCGCTGTCGTCTGAAAGTGGCCGTGCGCGCGCCTTATTAACGCGCTCGTTTGTGACACTTGGCAGTTCGGAAAGCGCGAACTCCCGAAGAACCGGTTCCCTCCTTTATAATCCACCGAGCCCCTCACTGATCTACTTCTCGCAAACAGCTGGTTTCTGACGCGCTTTACGCCAAGCTTAACCCTCGCCCCTCTAGGCGCGCCTCTAATTGGTTAGCCCTTTCCACTGAGCCTCCCACACGCCCCTCTTGGCGCGCCTCCCATTGGTTCCCCCTGTCCGCCAGGCTTTACTCCCCCCTCTCGGCAAGGCATTTCCTTGGCCCCTTTCCGCCAGGCCTCTTTCAGCACGGCACAGCCGTGCTCCCTTACTACCGAGCCTCACTATCGCCACACCACAAGGCCACGTGACCAGAGTTACACCGCCGGCGAAGGATCGACTAAGACCAACTTCGCTGTTAAAATTGGAGGCGACCTTAATCCTTGACTTGTGTCTGGTACTCGCACGTCTGCGTTCGTGTGCCCTGCTGTATTAATTGGGTTAACATTGTGTTTCGTCACACAGCTGAAGCGGATCTCAGAGGCCACGTAGAAAGAAGCACGTGGTTAAGATAGCTCCGCCAGGTGCCGCAACGATCCCAGATGCTCACAAAAAGCCGCCTGCTCTTTCAAAAACTCGTTCAATTAAGTTTTATTAATTTGCTGGCACTTAACTGGCGCTTATCTTAGGCAAACTTATGCTCCGTTATCATATTGATACGAAGTGTCACTGTCGGTGAAAACAAGGAAGCGCGGGTAGAGAAAGAGGACGACGACGTAGCTCCTACGATTTCCGCGGTCTCTGTGCCCTTAAAAACCCTTACGCTACTCCAGAGTACGTAACAGATTGGTGGGTTGTGCTGGGTAAGACGAACCCAACACGGAAGCTTCACTACCTGAACTTCGCCGCATCCGCCGCCTTGCCGGACTCCCGCCTTCCGCCAATCGAAATGTCCCAAGGCAGACCTCTGCTGCTTCGACGCCAACTCCGACGGGGTTCCGTGCCCTACGACCGAGTGCCACCAAACTTCGGCGGAACCTCAGAAGAAGACGTCGACGTGTGGCTCAAGAACTATAAGCGGGTGAGCAGGAGCACCGGCTGTGACTCGGAAGCACAGCTCAGGCATGTTTGTTTTCGCTAACTGACACCGCTCTCATGTGGTACGAGAACCACGAGGACATGTTTACGACTTGGGACCGTTTTGTCGAAGAAGGCAGAAGTGCTTCGGTGATTCTGACGCAAAGAAGAAGCGCGCGGAGCAGACATTGGCTCAGAGGGCACAGCTTCCAGGAGAGACATGCACGACATACATTGAAGAAATCTTGAGCTGTGCAAGATAGTCAATGCTCGGATGTCTGAAGAAGACAGGTTGGACACGTTCTTAAGGTATAGCCGAA
>NC_051178.1:60448620-60471551 GCF_013339695.2 Rhipicephalus sanguineus
GCCATGCCTGGTGCGTTTCATGGAGCAAGTCCAAGATACGTCGGTTTAGAGCGGTGGGAAGCACGATGCGGTGTCCCCAGTAGACTAAGTCTTGGTAGTACGTGAGTTCAGCCTTCTTACTGAAGTATGGCCGGAAGCGGATCTGCTCTTCAGACAAAAATTTCGGCCAGCCTTTCTTGATCCAAAACTTCACTTGCTGCAGCAAAGGATCCGTTTCTGTAAAATGTGCCACGTCTCTGACACTAATCGCCTTTTTCTCCAAGCATTCCGAGTACAGGACATACTCTGGCGGATCTTCTGTGCTGGTATCGTGTAGTTTGTTTGGTAATGGCAGGCGACTTAAGGCATCAGCATTCGAGTTTTCTGTTCCCCTGCGATACTGCAATGTGTAATGGTAATTGTCCAAGAGAAGTGCCCACCTCTGAATCCTTGCCGCAGCCATGGGAGGAATGGCTTTTCCTGGGTTAAACAAACCCGTCAGGGGTTTATGGTCGGTCACCAAACAAAGTGATTGCCATATAAGTAGTCCTTAAATCGAGTCACGCCGAATACAAGGGCCAACGCTTCCTTTTCTAGCTGGGAGTAGTTTCGTTCTGCTTTGGACAGAGTTCTGGAGCGAAATCCTATCGGATAGTCTGTGCCATTGATGCGATGGGAAAGTACTGCCCCCACTCCTACAGGTGAAGCATCGCATTCCAACTTCAAAGGTTTGTTAGGGTCAAAGTGTGTCAAAAACTTTGACGCTTGTATGGCCTGCTTAACCTTTCGAACCGCTTCCTCATGTACCTGTTGCCATTTCCACGTAGCCCCTTAGTTAGCAGATTGTATAATGGGGCCAGTACTGTGGAAAGGTTCGGCAAAAATTTGGCGTAATAGTTGATTAAGCCCAAGAAAGATTTCAGTTCGCTCACCGACTTGGGGACCGGTGCTTGGAGAACTGCTTCAATGTTGTCGTCCTTCGGTTTGAGCCCATTAGCATCGACTCGATGTCCAAGAAAGGTGACTTCTTCTTGTCTGAATTTGCATTTCTTAATGTTTAGTCTGAGCCCATAGTCACGTAAGCGCTGCAGGACTTGCTTTAGCAATGAAGTGTCATTGCGCTTTTCGGCCACTATGATGTCATCCAGATAGGCTTGTACACCCGGAAGATCCTTGAACAGGGAATCCATATGCCTCTGGAAGATGGCCGGAGCTGAGCTAATTCCAAAGGAAGCCTATTGAAGCAAAATAGGCCCTTGTGAGTGTTTATGACAGTCAGCTTCTTGGACTCGTTATCCAGGGGCAGCTGGTTGTACGCTTGAGTCAAATCCAGTGTACTAAATACTTCACCGCCATTCAGTCTTGCGAAGATGTCGTCCACACGAGGTAATGGGTACTGCTCAGTCACGGTGGCCACGTTCACTGTCAGCCGAAAATCGCCACACAGTCGAATGGACCCATCAGTTTTAACTACTGGAACCACCGGCGTCGCCCATTCTGCTGCCATAACCGGTGATATAACGCCGTCTGCCACTAATCGGTCCAAAGCATCGGACACTTTGGTCGTCAAAGCATATGGCACCGTACGTGCTTTGCAAAAGCGGGGCGTGGCGTTTTCTTTCAAGATCAGCTTCACAGGTGGACCTTTGTATATTCCTAAACCTGGCGAAAACACATCTTCGAACTCCTTGAGCAAGGTCTGAAGTTGCTGGCTTGTGCGGTCTTCCTTGCGCGTGTTGAGGTTTGCGACGAAATTTGGAATCATCATGGCCACTCCACAGTTGTTAAACGCCTTGATCGTGTCCCTTCCGCACAGCGCTGGTCCAGGAGTATCGACGATAACCAGGGTACCCTGTATGTCGTGTCCCTCACAGGTTGCTTTCATGTGCAGTTCTCCAACCACTGGAAGCTCTCCCAAAAAACACGACAGTCTAAGAGTGGTGCTGCTTGGAGGCGGCCATCTGCTTTGATTCTGCTTGAACAGGCTCATTGAGATAACACTCACGGGGGACCCCGTATCGATCAACATATTAACAGGCACACCATCCCAAGTGATTTTTTTGAAAATTGGCTTAACCATGCGGCCATCAGTCGTTTTATGAGCCACTAGTGTGTAAAGTTTCTTCTCATCTCCCGAGCTGTCATCAGATGCTGCCGACAGGGCGTAAGCACCACGGGGCTTCCACTGAGTTTGTCCTGGGCACATTCGAGCGAGATGCCCTCGTTTACCGCACCGGCGGCATATCGTACGGACGTGATAGCACTGCTCGTTCGAGTGAGCTTCACTACCACACCTCTGGCAAGATGTCATGCGTTCGGCCTTCGGTTGCCCTTTTCTTGGCCGGTTCTGCGGCCGCGTGAAGTGGATGGTACTCTGATCCGCAGATTGCATGGTTCTAGCATTAGCGGCAGCGTTCTGGGCTGAGATAACGAAATCCTCTGCTTCCGTAAGCGTCAGCTTCCTCAAAGTCAGCAGATGTCGTCTCACATCTTCATCCAAGACTCCACACACGATTCGGTCTCGCAGCATGCGTTCGAGAGACGATCCGAAATTGCACTTTTCTGCTAGCCGCCTTATTTCTGCAATAAATTCCTGTACACTCTCTCCTTCTTGCTGTGATCGCGTGAAGAAAGCATAACTTGCCGCTATTTCGTTGACTTCCGGGGCGTAGTACTCTTCGAGGTGCTTTACGGCGTCGTCGTAGTTGAGTGCGTTGATTTGCCTCGGATGGCAACGTCCCTGGATCACTCGAATCGCGCTGTCCGGTAGCGAGGCCACTAACACCGCTCGTCGCTTCGTCGCGTCCGTGATGTCTTGCGCTTCGAAGTATGCTTCGAGGCGAACTCGGAACGTTGACCACGTTCCCTCAAACACTGGTGGCCGTCCCACGCTCATGGCTCTGCGGGTCCAGGACTCGTTGAAGTCCTCGTTGTCTTCGTCGCCACTGTTATGAAGCACGCCACTCAATTAACGAAACATCTGTGGCACTTTATTCCACATCAGCATGGAACAAAAGCACACCCGAGTTCACTCGTAGCGCGAGCGTCACGAGCCGAACACGCAGCCGGCGAGCCGTGATGCTTGCTCGTGATGATGATGGTAGTCTCCGATGCCACACGCTGAGCATCGCAATTTCTAGATCGGATCAGCAAAAGATGGCTGCAGAGCTGACAATGTCCACGCATTCGCGAGCTCTCGTGAATGTCGGCTTTGTGAGAGTCAGGATTCTAGATTTAGCTGCACATTACGATGTTGAAGTTATTCTATCGATTGGCCATTTTTTTTTGTTTTGGTTACGTTATTAAATGCTAAGTAAGTGAATGCTGCCAAATTCTGCTTATCGCATTAATCGTGCCTGTTGATGTGCCCCAGTTGCAACATTTTGTCTTTCATTGTCGTCACCCTGGTAATCTTATGCTTCTGAGCCTGAATTCGCGAAGAAGTGTTCACTTCCAATGGCCAGCAGGCCAACATAATCATAGGCAAATAATTGATTTTGCCTGAACGCTTCTCTTGCGAACAGTTATAACGTAACGTGTTTTTGCAAAGACAGGCCCTGTATAGGCAAACAAGTTACATCGCTTCGCTGTGTACTTGCTTTCAAAGGCGGTATACTGATTGAATTATCAGCACTATACTATGACGAGCTACTTCATTCTGTGATAACGTAGATAAATTATGGCAACATCTTTCAGACAAAAAATCCAGTCAGCTCCACTCCGTGACAGCCATCGAAACAGCGAAGCTGATGCCCGCCTTCTTCAGGTTATTTTCCTTTCTATTGCCTACGTCGCCCGGCTTCTTCCTCAAGAGTAAGAGCAGTGAATAACTGTCACTCGTCCCGTTAATGGCGAGGCCATCGCCGGGCAGATTCGAAGGGCTGACGTATCGGCCCCTCGAAACGCACCACGAAAGCGCGGACAATTTAGAGTAGATCCTTTTAGCGCGCCAGCGAACGCCGGTTGTGGTCCAAGGACCGAGTCAGAGCCAAGAGTTGATAACACAAACAAAATATATTCTCGGTTAAGGCAGTATACAAGCATCACACAAACATGAACACTCGGCTGGTACCAGTTACAATACACAACATAACTTAGAGGCTGTTTCAAACAACGGGAACAAACAAAAAAAATTGCGCTGCAAATGCAATCTCATGCATTACCAAATATTCGCCAAACGTATCCAGTCCACAGTTCCTAGAACGTAACTTGAATGCTTTCTCTTCCAGGAAACACTCAAGCAGACTCCAGCGCTGATCGTAGTTGTTTCCTCCTGTCATCGGCCCCGAATGTTTCTCTTCCAGGAAACACTCACATACCTTTGCACTGTTCACACGGCGTCATCACTCCATTTTTCCAGTTCGACGATAGACTTAAAACACGTCTTCTTTGGCCGACGGAACCACACTCAACATAACTTCTTCACCATCTCTGGACTGACTACTGACTGGTCGTCGCTGCACGTTTATATCTCCTCGATTGCGGGTTTCAGTAGCTTCGGGTGTTTTCTTGTCGTGCAGCACAGGAAAGTAGGGAAAGGGCGAGATTGTTCTCGTGGGTTCCGCTCGCGGTGGCGTCACTCGGTGTCGCATCAAGTTTTATTTGTGGTGGTTTCAGGCTCGCCAGGCGTTTGGTCAGATGCTCCTGTTCGACGGTGGCCGTCTCGAGGGGGGGAGGAGGAGGCGGCGCTCGCGCGCGGCGTCTTTTGATACTAGTTTTTTTCGTTGTGCGCGCATGTTGAGCTAACGGCTGGCGCCATGAATTCCCGCTGTCGTCTGAAAGCGGCCGTGCACGCGCCTTATTAACGCGCTCGTTTGTGACACTTGGCAGTTCGGAAAGCGCGAACTCCCGATGAACCGGCACCCCCCTTTCCACCGAGCCCCTCACTGATCTACTTCTCGCAAACAGCTGGTTTCTGACGCGCTTTCCGCCAAACTTAACCCTCGCCCCTCTAGGCGCGCCTCTCATTGGTTAGCCCTTTCCACCGAGCCTCCCACATGCCCCTCTTGGCGCGCCTCCCATTGGTTCCCCCTGTCCGCCAAGCTTTACGCCCGCCCCTCCCGGCAAGGCACTTCCTTCGCCCCTTTCCGCCAGGCCTCTTTCGGCACGGCACAGCCATGCTCCCTTACTACCGAGCCTCACTGTCGCCACACCACAAGGCCACGTGATCAGCGTTACACCGCCGGCGAAGGATAGACTAAGACCAACTTCGCTGTTAAAATTAGAGGCTACCTTAATCCTTGACTTGTGTCTGGTACCCGCACGTCGGCGTTCGTGTGCCCTGCTGTATAGGCCTCCAACGCTCAAGTTTGCGCAGCGCCGTCCGCCGCCCCAGCGGAGAGAGCGGAAAACTCCGGTAGCTGGGACGGGTCGCTCTTGCTTGGTTTTCCCATCGCGCGCGCGGAGAACGTGCTCCCCGTGCCTTTTATCTCGCATTTTTCACGCTATGGGTGCCGTTCCTTCGTCGTACTCGAAAGCAGGCACGCAGTCCTGCTGCATTGTGAACTGTCACAAAAGTTTAAAAATGTCGAAGAGCCGAAAACTTCCTGTCATGTTCTACCGTTTCCAATGCAAGCAGTCCGAGGAGCGTCAAGAGTGGATTATGGTAGTTCGCCGCGATGCTTTCGCGGTCTTGTCACCTTGAAGCAGTTTTTGTCGTACACGGTATTACGAACTATTAACGGGGAGAAACGCGATGATCGTGCTCATTTGAAAGGGAAGTGCGTTTGTGAACCGAAGTTACAACAAATAGACAGCCGCTGTACGTTTCGAGATTGCGCGCTGGCTTTCCGAGCCAACCATTTGTAATGTTACAGCAGCGGAGCATTTGGGCTTATTACACCACAGTTTAAATAACGTACCGTGAGTACTAAGTGTTTAATTCAGCTGATTGCGGTACATTTCCCGTCGCGGCTCCCTGTAAACAGAATTAAGCTGTATGTTTGCATTGAGCGTTTATATTGGCCTTGCATGCGACACGCCGTGATTGCTTAGAAGGCTGAAGTGTTGCGCTGCTAAAATCGTGGTCATGGGTTCGATTCACGCATACAGCAGCTGCATTTCGATGGGAGCGAAATGCACTAACACCGGCGTACTTAGATTTACGTACACGTTAAAGAAACCCAGGTGGCCGAAATTAATCCGAAGTAATCCACCACGGCGTGCCTCGTATTAATGCCATGCGTTCGGCACGTAATAAAAAGCCTTGCATGCCGCTTTGGAAACGAGCTGAAAAAAGAACCAAGGTGGCAATTAAATTTTCGATGGCTTCGCGAATTCAGATGCGCTTATTATTGGGCACAAATCTCGGCATAATCATAAACATGCGCGATCCCAGTGGGTATTGTATAGTATCAGGGGCGTAGCCAGAAATTTTTTCGGGGGGGGGGGGGTCCAACCATACTTTATGTATGTTTGTGCGTGCGTTTGTATGTGTGCGTGTACATATACGCAAGCAAAATTGAAAATTTTCGGGGAGGGTTTGAACCCCCCCCCCCCCCCGCCCTTGGCTACGCCCCTGTATAGTATGATGCTGACCAAGCGAGCTGTCGAAACAACCAAAGCGCCATTCGAATAAGCGAACACGGTGCGTGATCAGGCGTCGATATTATTCGAAATGAAACACGCCTCTGCAAGAAACATGCATCGTCGAAGTGGGCATGAAATATTTATTTTTTGTTTGCGTATATCATTATGCTGTCAAAGGGAGCTCTAAAAAAATCCAAGGCGACATTAAACTTGCGATCCGACGTTGTTATCATTCGATGCAAACCTCGGCAAAAGTGAAACTCCCACGAAACTGAACACTGCGCATTGCGATGCAGCCAGTGACTCAACAGGGCAGATGTAAATTTATGCTCTTCACACTGAGCTCATAATAAATTTAAAGCCGCGCGACAAACTTGGCATCCAAGCAATTGAAAAGTTATCAATAGAAAACGCACGCGAAAGCGTGCTGGATGGTTGCTGACAGCTCCGAGTATACACGACTGCCGCAACGAATGTGCGTTTTACCGGTAACATAATTACAGAACTCGCGCAGTCACCTCCCTACTCATGTCAAAGAAATGTGCCCGTTCAGCATCTGCACGCACGTAGCGCTCGCACAAACAGCATCGCCCTTGACGACCTGCTCGGTCCCGAAAAGGTGGTCGATCAACCGTCCTCCTCTGGTAAGATTCCCACCGTTAAAACGTTTTTTTTCCATCTCTGGGATCTTTCTAAACCTTCAGAGCAAGCGACACGTGAAGCTGCACGTGCACGGCGAGCAGAGAACAGCGCGTGCAGGGTGCCTGAACGTGCGGAGACAGCGCAGTCAAAAGGCTGGTGTGGGGACAGGAGCGACCGGTTTTCGCAAGAAAGGCGGCGAAACGCGTGCGCCGCAGCGCCCCCTGGCCGAGCTTGGGAGGCCTATTCCTTGGGTTAACATTGTGTTTCGTCACACAGCCGAAGCGGATCTCAGAGGCCATGCGCAGAAAGAAGCGCGTGGTTGATGTCTGCTCCGCCAGGTGCCGCAACGATCCCAGATGCTCACAAAAAAGCCGCCTGCTCCTTCGAAAACTCGTTCAATTCAGTTTTATTAATTATGCTGGCACTTAACTGGCGCTTATCTTAGGTAAACTTATGCTCCCATATCATATATAACTCGTCGCTTTAACCAGGGCCATCGACTGCGAACCAGTTTCTTTTTTTACAACACTTGGAAGGAAAACAAGAGTGTCACTTGTTGCTCGTGCCACTAAAGCTTAACACTCAGAGTCTTCTCTGGGAGGCATCTAAATTATCTGTAAGCCCTGTGTTTTCCATTGTTGCGCGAAACACTTCGATGCGATCGTGAGACGGGGGAGTCCGGTTGCAACATCAAAATGTTCAGTGAGATAAAGCATGAGTCGAGTTAAGTAGTACGCAGTGATCGGGTACCTGACTTGTCTGGTATTAAGCTTAAAGAAAGTCGGAATTCTCCCATAGTGTTAGGTGTTCCATGTTGGCTGTACATGTTGTCGTATAGGGGGCTTTTGTTCTACCATCAGGAAATGAATAGAAAGTGTTCTCCTTTTACGTTTGTTTTGTACTGCCAGCACAACGCATTCAGATGGCTCAGGTAAGTTCGCATACTGCAAGCGTGGGCGGGCGACTGATCGCCCCCGCGATCAACAAAATAACATCTTCCAGGAACAAATAATTCAAATATGTAAAGGAGGCAGAACTTCTTTATCATGCAGCGCGCTCACAAAGGCAAAACGCGACAGCAGGCAACGGTCACAACGGCAACGCGTGAAAGTACTCCAGCTTATGCCTTTCATGTCTCGGTATTGCCAATTATACTTGCCGCCTATGAGCCGCCCGTGGAAGCTTAAGGCTCAAGTGCAAAGACAGCACCGTGAACGATATGTCCAGCCGAACAGGGCTTCCACGTCATTCACGAAGAGAAACTCCGGAACTTTCATCATTTCGCAGAGCCGATGCACAGTTTAGATGAACAATGTTTTGGAAACAAGCGATCAGATTGAAGTCGCGCAAGAAAGGGGAAAAAATTGAAGCGAAATGGAACTTACTTGAAGGAGAACAAAAATAAAGAAATAGCCCTGTTCACCTTCTTTTCGCCCTCCTGAGATGTGGAAAAGTGGCGGATGGGTGCGGTTGTCTCAAAAGCGCCGCACGTAGCGGAGAGCAGGGCTTCTCTCTCCGTTGCGCGCCGCTCTATGTTGGTAGGGAGGGATGCGGGACGAGAAGGAGGAGCTCGCTGAGAACGTGCAGATCCAAGCAGGCGCTCTTATATCGCGCGTAGCGGGATTCAGAGCCTGAATGTCCAACGAGACGGAATGTACAACGAGACTGAATGTCCAATGGGTCACGTGACCGGCGAGACTGAATGTCCAACGAGACGGAATGTCCAACCGAGACGGAATGTCCATCGAGACTGAATGTCCAACGAGACTGAACGTCCAACCGAGACGGAATGTACAACGAGACGGAATGTCCAACGAGACGGAATGTACAACAGAGACGGAATGTCCAACGAGACTGAATGTCCAACGAGACTGAATGTCCAACGAGACGGAATGTCCAATTTAGAAGAGATAAACGTGTCCTCGTTTGAAATTTCTCAGACAACTGATTCATTGGGTTAAGATAGCCTAACGGAATATCGCATTTTTTGTGTGTGTGTTTTGCAAATATTGACTGTCTGTGGCGTCGGGCGTCGTATTTTTGTTTCCGTATTCGCTTTACTGCATTTACCATAATTTCAAGTTTTGTTAGCTTTATTTCTATTTTGTATTTTTAGTTTTCATATGTATATTGAATATGTTACTCTAATGCTTTATTTTGGTTGTTTGCATACTTTGCTGTTCCTGTTTATCTTTGTCATAAATCGGACATCACAGCCCCTTAAAGGGTTACGAGAGAGGGCGCTCCCTCGTCCACTCTGTGCGGTATCTATAGTCGGGTACAACTTTAGAAAAAAGGAGAGGCCGCGCCCATATGACCGAAGCGCGGCAGCCGATTGCCTCCGCGGCAAAGAAATAGTCCCGCTTCTTCTCCTTGAGCGGAGGCACCGGCCGTCCGGCTCGTGACGTCAGTCTAGAGCGCGCGCCCATTGGTGGAAGCGCGTGTGCATCCGCCTTTGAGGTGCAAATGCCGCTTTTTTCTAAAGTTGTACCCGACTATATCTGCGTTTAATCCCTGAGAGTGTTACCAGCGCCACTCGTAGCTAAGGCGGCGAGTGTGAAACACTATTTTTGCCAGAAAGCGTCACGAGGCAGGACGAATCCCTTGCTATGAAAGTGCGAAAGAAGAATAGTTCGAGAGACTCAGTTATTTGTTAGAAACCCAACAGCCAATTAAGCCAAATAAAACATTGGGGACATTATTTGTGGCTTTTTTCACTGCAATTTAATAATTATAACCCATATTCAAAGAAATCCAAGTAGACGAAAAAGCACCCTTTCCATCGGTGGGATCCGAACCCGCAACCTTTTAATTACGGCGACGATTTGCGCTTCCTAACACTCCCAGGGATCAAGCTCACGTAAATACCCAACAAAGTGGACGAGGGAGCGCCCTCCTTCGTAGCTTGATTGTTAGAGCATCAGGCGCTTAATGCGAAAGTTGTGGGTTCGAATCCCACAGAAAGAAAGTGTGCTTTTTCGTCCCATTTAAGTCCTTTCAATTTAGGTCATATTCATTACACTACAGTTAAAAAGATTAACAAATAACGTACCTATGCTTTCCTTGGCTTGATTGTTGGCTTTCTACGAGCCCCTAGAACAATTCTTCTTTCCTCTTAAAGAATGCGGGTCGATGAAGCTAGGGAGGAAATTTTCCTTTAAAATTAAATTCTTGGGTTTTACGCGCCAGAACCACGAAATGGTTATGAAGCATGCTGAGTGTGGGATATCAGTTTTAGTTTTAACTACCTTGATGGAAACATGTCATGGCATTTCGGCTACAAGAGAACTGCAGGCCGGTCTAGGAAAGACCATGCCGTTAAAGAGGTGGTGTCACCAAATTTTGAGGCTATAAAAAGCCTGCTGTAGGCTTTCTCTGTAAGCAAGGACGCTCAGCACGAAGTATTGCACGCAGCAAACGTTTAGAATATATTTTAATTTACTTCCAAAGTCTGTAAAAATGCTCATTCTCGCGATCGAGACCCATCGCTAGCGCTACTGACACCGACGTCACTGTGCAGGAAGCGTAACGAAAGTTTCACTGACGTCACACCACATTAGAGTGACGTGCAATGAGCGGTGACCTACACCTCCGCTGCACCGGGCCAGTGAAGAGAGCATCAGGCCATCCCCTGTGAACTGCTCATTTTTTCTGAGCTTATTGCCGAAGTAGCCAATCTTGCTCGCGTTTTGCAAAGTGCTTCGCGTGAATAATTTTTCATTACAACACATAGCATACAGGTAATCGTTGGCGACAATAAAACCGTTTTTATGATGTTTAAAATCATCTGAGGACTTTTCAGAACCGGCCTGAACACGAGCTTTTCTATTACTCTTCCAATGATGTCGATATTAGTGCTGTGAAGCTCAACTGAAAAAAAAAACTGGGTCGGGAACAGACTTGTACGCATTACAGTGAAAGGGCGTCAGCGATTACAATTACCTTTTAAAAAAAACTAACGGATTACCGAGAAAAAACTGAAAGCTAATCGATTACTCAACAAGGTGAGGTAGCGGGCTATTTGGTTTTGCATAATTGTTAAACTGTGGTAAAGTTACAGGTACATATTTTTAGGGAGGACGCACAGAACAAAAGCTTGAAAAGCGCGAACTTTCAACTCGATTTGTTGAAAAGGCATCAAGTTATATGAACATGAGCAAATGGGTGCAAAAGGGAGCTCTTTAAATATTTTTTTCTTATTTTTAAATTATATATATATATATATATCCTTGCCGTGCGTAATACGCAGTCTCAGTGCCACGTCCTATCACGACGAAACGAATTTTCACGCACGTCGCAAATGTTAGGGCACATTCGGAAAATTTTCACAGCAAATGTGTGGAACGAAAACGGAAAAGTGAAATTTGTGACCGGGACGGAATGTCCAACCGAGACTGTATGTCCAACGAGACGGAATGTCCAACGAGACTGAATGTCCAACCGAGACGGAATGTCCAACGAGACTGTATGTCCAACGAGACTGAATGTCCAACCGAGACGGAATGTCCAACGAGACGAAATGTCCAACGAGACTGAATGTCCACTATTGGACATTCAGTCTCGTTGTACATTCCGTCTCGTTGGACATTCAGGCCGCAAGCGGCGTAGCGGGAGCGGGCTTTCGCTAAGACGCAAGGCGCGCGCGCGGACGGTGAAGCGTACGCGGAGCAGTGGAGGTTGCGGAGGAAGAGAGAGCGCGAGATTCTAGCGTCGGTGGCTGCGAGATCGCGGGGCTTAATTGGACTCCCACGGCTCTCCGGAGCCCCATCAGTTGCGGAGGCGGGCTGCCACGCGCTTCAGGCGCTACCACGCTCCCTCTCACGCTCTCTCTCAATCTACGTACACCCCGAGGCAGCGCTCAGGCCGCCCGGTTCGCTCCATCGCGCGGCGGCTCCCTTTTCCAGCCGCCGCTTCCTCGCAGCCACCGCCCTTCCTTCCGCTCCGTGCTTGCCGCGGCGCTGTCGCCACCGGAGCCGCTCGTCCGGCACTTCGCAACTCGCGCGTTCTCGCACTCTCGCTCCCCTTTTTTCAAGCGCTCGCCCGCTCTTTCGCATCTCCCGACTCCGAAGGTAGGCTGACGAGGGTCGGGCGCGGCCTGTACCCGTGACTGAATGCGTTGTGGCTCTATGGGGATAGCAAAAAAAATTCGCGACAATGGGCTTCATTTGCACCCTTTAGCTAACATGACTGTGATTCAAACAATGAAACAAAATCAACGCTAAGAGGTTTGAACGAAAGACTGGAGGCGCGGAGTCAGAAACCGCGCCTACTGTCTGGAATTTCTCTTCCCAAGATTTTCGGTTGAAATAGCTTGACGCTGTTCCACACTGAACGCTTTGTCAATTCATCGGCACATGGCAAGCAGGACCACATTGTCGCGTGGTGTGTCGATGCTTCGTGTAACGCCACCCTTCTGCAGCCTGAAACAGGAGTTAAGCCGCAAGCCATGCTTCGCCCTTGATCGACTGCCTTCACCTATGAGCAAGTGCCTTCACCTTGACCTTTATATTCACCTATCCTGTGTAGAAATGAGCCAGAAGATTAGCAATGTGGCAGTGGGCTTCTGTCAAGTCACGTCTTTAAGCGAATTTTACCCGCAGTCTCATCCATCGGCAATTGAAATAAAGAAGGTATTGTCGCGAAAGGCAGAGTTATGCAGAAGGTTTTTCTTTTCAAATGTAGTTAGAGACGTTCTTTTTCGACTGCTCTTTTGAGAGGCACCCTCGGAGGAGAATTTGAGCCGACGGAGGGGAGCTACATCCGGTCGTTCCAGTCGCGCCCCATGCCCGAACGAGCGAGCGCCCAGCAGGGGGCTGCTGGACGACCGGCGACCGAAACCCGAGCACGTGTGTGCGCGTCGTTGCTGCTTGCTGGAATGAGCCGTTTTCAGAAAGTGCACTAGTTTTGTTCCGAAGCAGGATTCACGCGACCACGTAAAGTCGCGTGGGGATTGGTTACCTTCGGCTTGCCTGATTGGTCCTAACAAGCCGATTGCCGATTGGTGGAAAACCCCGACGTTTCGCTACAGTATTATTATTATTATTATTATTATTATTATTATTATTATTATTATTATTATTATTATTATTATTATTATTATTATTATTCATTTTTGTAATAAGTACGGCAAAGAAAGGATTTGTTTTTGTTTCCTTGCAGATGATGAACAGCTAATAATTCCTCAGTGACGTACTCGAAGTACTATTTATTTGCATTCGTAGAAAAGAAAGTCTTGAATGCAATAAAAGAAATAAAAGAGAACGTACCGTTAGGAAACGGAAATAGCACTGCCTCTTCCGCTCGTGTACCGCGATGGCTTGGCGACATGTCGTGTAGGGAACCGCCGCGCGTTGCCATGACGATCGGCGAAGCCGGCTATTTTGTCGCGCAAGAAGCCTGTTGGGTGAGGGCAATGGCGCGGCACTTCAAAGGGCCCTAGCTATGCGTGCTGTTCATCTTGATGTTACTGCACGTTTATGTACAGTTTATTTGCTCTTTTATTTTAACTCTCCAGCCCGCAGAGGTGTTTGCCTTCCCTCTTGAGCCCACCGGCAGGACAGCCATCTTTCGCACTCGGTAGGCAGGAACGTATTGGCGTGTCTTCTCGTATACAGCGGTCCTGAATCGTCTTGAGCTTCTTCAAGAGCCGGGCGGATCGCGGGGAGAGTGCAAGTGAGTGCGGCGCGTGTTCTCCTGCTTGTGAAGCTAGGCCCATGGGACCGAAAGAGAACACGAATGAAGTGCGCGTGTTTGTGTGTGTGTACAGCACACTTATTTAGCGAGTGTGGACGATTTGGGCCTTTGATAAACACGCGTTCGACGCCTCGCAGCATTTTCAGGGCGCCAGTTTCAAGTACCAGCTAGGCCCAAATGAAGTATTATTGCAGTTTCAAGGAGCACGACGATTCAACTCGCTACCAGTGATGACGTTACAATTTTTCTCGTGCACTTCGGCTAAAACTGCTTGCGAATTTTCGGCATAAAACGATATATGGTGGGCATGAAGAAATGGCGGAAAGGGAGATTTCTTACAATATAAGAGACGCGCTATATTCAAGAAGGAAGCTAAGCACACAGGCACGTGAGCGTGGTTTTATCAATTCTTTATGGAGCAAAAGCTGTTAAGACAGAAATTTTTTCCCGTTGCTCCGACTGAAGTGAACAAGACAAACTAATGGTTAAGCACCCAGTTAACCAATATTTCATGATCATTCAGCTGCGCAGAACTGAGCTTGTTATTTTCATCTGTCACTTGCACGAATATATTAACAGCCTCTGTTCAGCTTCCGTGGAGACGCGAGTATACCGACGCAATCACGCAAGTTCTCGAAGACACGAGAGCCTCTGCGAATGGGGTGTTGACGTGACTGTTGCGTTCGTGTTTCTAACTTTCGATGGCGACGTTGTGGCCGCATTGCAACTGCTCTAAGCCATGCGTACAATTGATGATCCACATACGAGGACAGGGGCGTAGCCAGAAATTTTTTTCGGGGGGGGGGGGAGGGTTCAACCATACTTTATGTATGTTCGTGCGTGCGTTTGTATGTGTGCGTGCCTATATATGCAAGCAAAGCTGAAAAATTTCGAGGGGGGGGGGGTTTGAACCCACCAAACCCCCCCCCCCTTGGCTACGCCCCTGTACGAGGACGCTAACATTGCAGGAGACGTTATCCCACCAGCACGTGACTTGGGAAGCCATACGTACACTCGGCGAAAAAAGAAAAGATTGCGTGGGATGGGGGTTTTCGTGGGGTGGCGGTGGTAACATACATATACGAACCTATATGTATGTTAGATGGCGTGTTTATGTGTGTGTGTGTGTGTGTGTGTGTGTGTGTGTGTGTGTGTGTGTGTATCCACATGCAAGATCGAAAACTTTGGGGGGGGGGGGGGGGTTGAACTCCCCTCACCCTCCCCACCTGGATACGCCAAGGTTGCGCGAAATAGGCCACATGGTGAACGTAAATATTGGTTCTATTAATGCTTGCTGTCTCTCATTCAATGAACAACTGTGTGGGTCGCAAAAACTACTAGAAGCTCAAACATTTAATTTGGCGCTATGTTCCGGGACTAACCGGCAATTCAGCTTTATCGCAAGTTTAGCGTACCGTAAATTTTTGTCACTGGGCGTACACCCTCAAGTTTCTGCGCCTCTTCGGCGCACTTGCCAACGCAGCCGATGTCGTGAGCATTGTAGAATTTCAGTCGCCATTAAGGTTTACAAAAAATGTGTGCGTACCCTCGCCGTATGAAGCACCCCACCCCAGCCCTCCCCCTCCCCCTTCTGACACAGGCACACGCAAGAAGAGAGTACGAGGGCAACGGTGTATTTGTCGTGCGTCTCTGGCCGCTCGCCGCACGACGGACCTTCTGAACAACACGATGAAACGACGCAAGCATCGGCATCGCATAGGGAACGAACCAACCTTTCTCTTCTGAAAATGCAGTCGGCTGCCATTGCTGGAGAACTTTTAGTATGGACGACGCAAGAGAATTTCGTTCGGCTTGAGTGCGCGAGACTCTTGGCTCTGGGGTCTCACTTATGCTGTGTCGCGTCACATCGCTGCCATTGAGAAATAATGAGGAATCAAAACTAGACAAACCTGCTTTTTTCGTTTTACTTGCATCACTGTACTGACACTTGTGTCGTAGTAACACATAAACAAAAACGGTTTGTGTCACGGTAGGTAAAGCTGTACTAAGATTTGCTGACGCTAGGCTTTGACGCGGTGCACGCAACTAGTGGAACGAGACTTTGGGCCAAGGCAGCGGCCATCGACACATGGAGCAGCTCACGATGGCGTACGGGGCAGAGTCGGGACCCGCATCTGTCGAAGCGGAGTCGCCGATGCAAAACGAAGACAAAAGGCGAGGAGGAAGCCAGCAGGAAGCGAGAGGAGGAGGGAAAGCCATTTTTCACACGCGGGCGAGCGTCCACCGAAGACGATCCATCAGCGGCAGCTTCAAGCCACGCGCGAGGTAGCGCGCGCGGGCGCCGCGGGCGCGAGAAAAGAAAAGAAAGAAAATCGCGGGACGGAGACGCCGCCGCCGCCACGCGATTCCTCGAGCTCGCAAAGGCGCGCGCCGGCACATGCAATGCCAGGGCTGCGAAACGCGTTCTCTCTCTCTCCGTAGCGATCGGCAGCGACGATGCGACGGCGAGTCGAGTCGTTCGCGGAAAGAACGACTCCTTTCCTGCGTAGCCTTTTGCTTTGATCACCATCTCCCTCTCCCTTTTTCTTGCCTCCCGCGCTCTCTTTCTTTTAATCTGCCTTCACCGCCGCTCGATGCATGCACGTGCTGAGAAAGACGCCAACGGGCGAGAGATTCCGGTGTGAACTGAAAAGAAAGGGCTGACGAATATAATAACAAAAAAAGAAGTCCACAGAAAAACATACCCCCCCCCCCCCCCCGAACCAAACGAGGAATCGCTTGGGGTCGCTGACAGCGCCTCTCGGTTTCCTGAATCGTCGAGCGACATGCCATTTGTTGCGCACTACTCATGCCAATGCTTTGACTGTGGAAGGCTCTCGGGCGCGCGCGATGGCGGTGTTTATCAAGTTAACTAAGGTCTCAGTCCAGAAATCAAGAAATAGAAATAGGCGGACCAGGCCTGTAGCCAGAAATTGTTTTCGGGGAGGGGGGGGGGGAGCGGGCACTTGCTGAAAACCGTGACTTTTTGAGAAAACCACCCATTTTTATTATTTATTTTTTTGTAAAAACGCATACTTCACCAAAATTTCGGGGTAAGCCCGGGTTCCCCCCCCCCCCCCTGTCTACGGGCCTCAGCGGAGCAAAGCTTCCACTTTGCGAGCTGTAAGGAGTAATAATATACTACGGGATACACTGAGAATGCCTAAACGCGCCACGGGAGCTTGCGTCCCGAATTCATCTCCTCTCTGGAATGGAAGCAGGGTCTGGGTACGGCCTAGTTGGTATTCCATTTCAAATTGTGATCACAGATCAAGGTAAGACACGAGACAGACAGCTCATCTTCGTTGCTCTCTGTCTCGTGTCTTCCTTGCGCTGTGATCACAGTTTGATCTGGAATCGAGACTGGCGATGGAAGAGAGATGTTTAGCAAAGAAATTGGTCGTTGTTTTCTGCTATCCTTGCATTCCCTTATTACTTCCCCATGGCCCGGAACCGTGGTCCTTCGTAGCCTGCATAAAGCAGTACCGCATTTCTTTTCTCACTTTTTTGCACCTCATAACGTTCCTGAAGGACCTATAACACTCCGCGGCTTCCTACGTACCCGAGTAATGGACACTATTACCAAGAACTGCTTCTAATTGCGTTTTCTCTTCATATTCATATTCAAGAGGAGAAGCGCAAGGTGGGGTTGAGACGTCTCATTAAACATTAAAACTACGTGCTGTGCTATCATGTCTCAATGTCATTTAGCGAACGTACTTTGCCAATGAGCATACAAGCCCGTCGATTGGCAAGGCGTCTTTAGTTACCAGTTCTGTCATAGCGAAAGGTACAATACGCTTACTCAATATGTACTGATGGGCTAGTTCGTGAGCCACAATACACTCACCATCAGAGTTGCGGCGAAATGCGCGTGCGTGCAGGCGTGCGGATGGGCTGCCGCCGTTTTGTCCTTTGTGTATGTACGGGTGCGCGTGCGCTTCATTACAGAAATGCGCTTTGTGCATCCACTGAAATGCGTTTTTGGCGACTGTAGGCATATGTTGATAAATAGCTATGGACACGTGAATCAATAAATGGAAAAGTATGAAGCTCTAAAATGGCTGACGATTGGGCATGTTGGTTCATAATATAAAGCGTTGAATTGCGCAAACAGGACAGGGACCAGAGGAAGAGATTACGACACACAGAGCGATAACTACCAACAAAAGTTTATTTCCTTGAGCACACAATATTTATACACCGCACCAGCGCCACCAGGCATGTACGACAAACAACTTCGTAGAAACGCGAGCTCTTTGTTAGGTAAGTTGACAGAAGGCGTGCTGACGCATTCAGAACCTAATCTAACAATGTTTTCAGCACCAATGATTTCTCTTATCAACTTATCATTCGCAGATGAGACAACAGTACATGCGAGCGTATCGCGCTCTGTGTGTCGTCGTCTCTTCCTATGGTCCTTGTCCTGTTTCCACAATTCAGCGCTTTGGTATGGAGCTCTGCTGCGCTCTAAACGTCCGAGTTTACTTACCTTTCCTACTATTCCTTTACACAGGAAAAACACGAGAAACGAAGCTTCGTCCCTGGTGGCATCCTGTAGGGGTCTTCTCTCGCTTTTTACTCCCTACTGTCAGACTGGCTGTCAAGCCTTCGTTAGCTGGAATGGCGGGCACAGATGACCATGGATCGTAAACGCCAGATGCGATGTCACACTGAGACGCTGAACATAACTGAAAGCCGATTCTTACCTTGTTTATTATGACACTGTTCGACAAGGCTCAACTGTCGTTAGCGCAACTTCAGCGGTTAAATACTACGTGGAATTGGAACAACCGTGGGATACTCGCGCACACAGGAAAAGAGAAATCGCAATAACGAGCAGATATTAGAGAAGGAAGAAGCATAGGCGCACAAGGCAATCGTGTAGCGGGGTCCAGCGAGCCAGAAGGAAAGGAGCTTCTCGGCAGCGGCTCATGTCGGTCGTTCGATCGGACAGAGCTGCTGGCTCGTTTCTAGCTGGCGAAGCGGGTCGGTTCGCGGGAGCTGGCGCGGTCGCGGGCCGTAGGGCCATTGAGTGATGCCGGTGGCGAAGGCGAGGAAGGACAGCGAAGGCTCTGCAAAGAATGGGGGAAGGAGTGGGGGGGGGGGGGGGGCGGTGGCCGGTGCGGCCGCTACCTCTGGAGCGGTGAAGACGTGATTAAATAATTGATCGAGGCGGCGGCAGAGGCCCCCGCCGCCGGTCGTCCGGCAGAACGACCGGCAGGAAGCCAGAGCGGGAAGGCGCCGTGTTCGCTTCATTAAATGCCTGCCCCGCACGAGCGCTGGTTTCGCTTCTACGCCTGTGCTCCCCTCTTTCGTTTTTTTTTTTTCGCTTCTTGAAAGCCGAGAGGTTGGAGCTCGCGCGCTTCGGCGCGTCCGAACCGGCTTTCCGTTTGGTGGGAATCGTTGCACGGCTGCTAAAAGTGAATGAGCGCCCGCCTGCATGGGGCATAGACGGCCGCTCTCTGGCAGCTGTGAGATGTGTCTGTACATTTCATGGAGCAGGTTGCGCAAGGTACTGCTCCTTCTTTTCCCGCTTGAACTGCCCTAGGGATTGCGTTTTAGACCAACGCGACGGAAACTGGCGTCATGTCGAAGGGGAACCGAAGTTCGGTCTCTTTTTCTTGATACAACGTGGGTTTTGCGCGCCACCGGATGACAGTCACCGTGAAATAGCAGAGGAAAAGAGAGGAAGAGATGCGGTAGCCCCCGACCACCTTTCCTGGGCTACCGTGTGTTGGCGCGGTGGTGACAGCTGATGGGCGGTGGGGCAGGGCGCGACGTTGACGCCGTGTTCTTTGATTGCGATTTATCCAAATGCCGTGCGCATGGCAGAAAAGATATGCAGACACGAGTAGATACACTACCGATCACTGCACCTGTGACTACAATGGGACAGCACCCTTTACCTCGGCGCCGTCAAGTAGCTACCGCCGCGAAACTGTTTCAGTGTACACACTGAAAAAAAAAAGTGTCTTTGACTTTTCTCTTATACATGTGAGAGGCACGTTGACTCTCTTTAGGAGAGTTGTGGGATGTATAACTCTCTTTAGCGAGTCACATTGACTCTCTTTAGGAGAGTCGTTGGACGCACGACTTTCCAAAAGAGAGCTCTACACATGTGACTCTCACATTATACACTCTAAAAACTGGTAAGGGTATCGCAAGAGTAAAAAAGCCGAGTTACTCTTCAGAGCGTTCTCTTACTCTCGCAAAGCATCGCATAGAGTGAAATGCACGTTCGCTCTGTATGAAAGGAGAGAGTGAAATGTGCTTATACTCCACCTCCATCTGAGAGAGTGGAATGCCCGTATACTCTTCTGGCATGACAGAGTAGAACGCAGTTATACTCCTGCTCCTCATAGTATATGTCGGTTGCCGGCATACCGCGAGCGATGACCACTTATTATTAAGCACAGGCATATAGAGTAGAGAGCACTGCATTCGTCGCGGGGCTGGAGACGATTAATAAAAAGAGCAGCCTTTCCAGCGCCTCCCAGTGCTTTTCAGTGTACTGGAATGCACTGGAATCCAGCGCCTCCCCTGCAGTGCTTTTCAGTGTACTGGAAGGCACTGGAATAAAGCCTAATATCCGCGTTTTTAGCTTTGGATTTGTGCAGGTAAATAACGAATATCACCTCATCGAGTCGGTCGATGATCGAAACTACATTCGAAAGGTTTTTAAACTCTTCGTATTTCAGTATCCACGTTTTTCGCTCGAACGTCGCGCACGGAGTACACTGCCCTAAGCTCAATGGTCCGTACGGCTAGAGTGCGCTATTACGGCTGTAGTAGTGGAACGTGAACAATAATGACCGAAAATGTGTCCAAGGGCGTGACGAAAACTGAAGTGTTCAATGTGCAGTTCAGAAGTACAGCGTTTTCTACACAGAAATGACTAACCGCTTAGCTGGTCAATGCGAATGCCGCACGTATCCTCGGTTACGCTAATATTGTTTGCTGAGAAACGGGCCGGTTTGACGTTCTGATACCGGGAAGCACAAAACAAACAAATGAACTAACTTGTGTTTGGTTGTCGCATGTACGGAGATACTCAAACCGGCGTTTCTAAACAAGAAAACGAAGACAGATGACCGAGATGGTCAGTGCAATCAGTGACAACATGAAAGAAAAAGAACGTGTTCGTCGTCTCCGAGTGTGGCGTTGTGGTAGCGCGTCGCACTCGCAATCTGAGGGTCGCTGGTTCGAACCGCACTTGCGCGTGTTTTTTTTTCTTTTTTTTTTGTCGCAGTGCTCGTTATTATGTCATCATTACGATCTACGCTTGAGTAAATTCTCAAATGCCATTTTAAGGCCCTATTTGGCCCGAGTTCTGCTATTTCTTTCTTGAGGTGTACTACTACTCCTTTCGCAGGGGTCCCGCTACTCTGCTTCGGCAAGAGTTACGTTACTCTGTTGAGGTGGAGTACTATAATCCTTTCGGGGGGCATTACTATACTCTGCCTCAAGAAGAGCTGATTTACTCTGGAAAAGAGAGTTAAATATGGGACAAGAATATACTCTCCCAAAGAGAGTGCCCAGCACTCTCCTAGTTCTTAGAGTGTAGAAGAAGAGTCAAAGGACACGTTTTTTTTTCTTGGAGTGATAGCGTTTTGTTAATGTGCGCATGCAATCATAAACATCAAGGAAATATATCCAGCCAAAAACAGACGAACACAGGAAACGGTGAAGGAGACAGGCAAGCGGCTAGACTACCAAATCTTTAATCACCAAAGCGAGGCTCAAATATATACCCTCATGCGGTCATATCACAATCGCCTTCACATCAACCGAACTAACCGAATAGGCATAACACAAAACATGGCATGCAATTACTGTGTGTCATCTTCGCATCCTTATTTGCTTCTCGAGATTATAAAAAAAGGTTGCAGGAAATCTTGTTCCATTCTGCGCAATGGCACAGAGCACGGCCGGAATGGAGAGGCACGCGCGCTTTCTAAGGAAAACGCGCGCGCCTCTCCAGTCCGGCCGTGCACAGAGTTATCACTGCGACACGCTTCGCCCTTCTTCGCAATGTGAAAGGCCTCTAGTATTTCACGTGCCATTATTTTATGATTTCGGCCCAAAATTCTCAATTCCTTCAGTACCGACTTACATTTGAACTGTTTACAGTGAAGGGTCGGATTCGATCCTGTTCTCCTTTCTAACGAGTTGAAAGGTTTCCACGCTCTAGTGTTTACACAACGACCCGTCTGGCCTATCTAAACCACCCCACAAGTCAGTGGTATCTCGTATATGACGCCAAAAGCACAATCCACAAAGATCTGGCCATGCTTCGTATCACACTGTGGTTTCTTCGTTCGTCCAATACGTGCGCGTAAACCACTCAGCTTCCTTGGTGCCGAGATTACTACAGCACGCCATACCTGAGAGCAACCTTTTTCAGGCCATGCGCAACTCGATGCGAATAGGGAACTACTTTTGGTCTCCTGTGCTCAGGCCAAGCCTTTGTTTTTTTTTTCCTTTCCTTTTCACTTTTTGTAGCATTGTTTCTGCTACAGCAGACACAACAGAGCTCGGAAAACCCGCGTTTTGCAGCCTGTGAATCTGGACCCTAAAGCTCGTCTCAACGATGCGTTCACAGGACTTAGTCAGGGCGGACTCAAGGCAAAGAGAAGCGATAGCCCTCTTGATAGTTTTTGAGCGCGCGCACCCATACGGCTACAGCTCTGTTTCGGCTCTGGATAAATGCATCCAACACACCTGTCTTTCTAGAAACTTGATATTAATGTCTAAAAATTGCAGACAAACCTTCGCCGGCAGCTCATGCGTAAAATTCAGGCCCTTTCCTAAATTTCTCAAGCAGCACAAAACGCTTTGCACAGTGTTGTCATAGGACAAGTTAAAATCGGTTCCTAAAATCACTAAAACATCATCAACGTATCTAAAAATTCACATGGCTGTGCCTTTGTCAATGGTGGATTCTAAGTCACGGTCAATAGAGGATAAAAACAACACTGGGGCAACACAGGATCCAATGCATATCCCTTTCTTTTGGACAAACAAGCCTGCATCAAACGATACGACTGTGGACCGAAGGTAGAACTCGAGGTGGGACATAAGCCTTC
>NC_051178.1:60471651-60555402 GCF_013339695.2 Rhipicephalus sanguineus
CGGTGCTCCATTGATCACGGATGATGACCTTTTCAAGAACTCTCAAGAACCCCTTCTACACATGCACACGGGTTCGTGAAACGTGCTGCGTTCTCCGTCATAACCGAGAATAGTAACGTAACACTGTAATTGGTGACAGTAACGTACGGCATGCGCCTGCGCGGCCACTCGGCTGTGCATATATCTATGGAACTTTTCTGAATAAGCCTTAGTTGCGAGTAACACCTGTTCGTGCTCTGTGTTGCTTCTTTGTCCTGTTCGATTCGCGCTATCTAGTTTTAAATAATACCTACTATCACTACCGCGTCTTGTGTTGTTAACACCATGTTGCTGTTGCATCGTACCAACTGTAACAACTGGTTATATAATAGATATGCGACTATTCAACATATCCTGTGAGTATACCCCTTCCATATTTCCATAGCGTCATTCCGTAACGTTTCGCTCAATGTGAAAAATTGCGCCAATCACCATCCCGCGCATGCTTCGCATAACATCGATTCCCACGGTACGTGGGATCTGCCAATTTTTTTTATCCTCTATAGACCGTGACTTAGAATCCACCATTGACAAAGGCACAGCCATGCGAATTTTTAGATACGTTGATGATGTTTTAGTGTTTTAGGAACCGATTTTAACTTGACCTATGACAACACTGTGCAAAGCGTTTTTTGCTGCTTTAGAAAGTTAGGAAAAGGCCTGAATTTTACGCATGAGCTGCCGGCGAAGGTTTGTCTGCAATTTTTAGACATTGATATCAAGTGTCTCGAAAGACAGGTGTGTCGGTTGTATTCACCCAGAGCCAAGAAAGAGTTGTTGCCGTATGGGTCCGCACACTCTAAAACTATCAAGGGGGCTATCGCTTCTCTTTGTCTTGAGTCCGCCCTGACTAAGTCCTTTGAACACATGGTTGAGACGAGCTTTAGGGTCCAGATTCACCGACTGCAAAACGCGGGTTTTCCCAGCTCTGTTGTTTCTGCCGTAGCAGAAACTTTGCAACAAAAAGGGAAAGGGAAAGGAAAAAGCACAAGGGCTTGGCCTGAGCACAGGAGAGCGCAAGTAGTTCCCTATAAGCAACGAGTTGCGCATGGCCTGAAAAAGGTTGCTGTCATGTGTGGCGTGCCTGTAGTGTTCGCGGCACCAAAGAAGCTGAATGGTTTATGCGCACGTATTGGACGAAAGAAGAAACCGCAAAGTGATACGAAGCATGGCCAGATCTTTGTGGATTGTGCTGTTGGCATCATATACGAGACACCACTGACTGTGGGGTAGTCTAAATAGGCCAGACGGGGCGTTGTGCAAACACTATAGAGCGTGGGAACACTTCAACTGGTTAGAAAGGGGAACAGGATCGAATCTGGCCCTTGACTGTAAACAGTTCAAATGTAAGCCGGTACTCAATGAATTGAGAATTTTGGGCTGAAGTCATGAAAAAATGGCATGTGAAATACTAGAGGCCTATCACATTGCGAAGAAGGGCGAAGCGTGTTGCAGGGACAGGTTTCTGCGATTGCGAAGAATGGAAAAAGATTTCCTGCAATCCTTTTATAATATCGAGAAGCAAATAAGGATGCGAAGATGACACACAGTAATTGCATGCCATGTTTGGTGTTATGCCTATTCGGTTAGTTCGGTTGATGTGAAGGCGAATGTGACATGACCGCATGAGTGTATATATTTGAGCCTCGCTTTGGTGATTAAAGAGTTGGTAGTTCAGCCGCTTGCCTGTCTCCTTCACCATTTCCTGGGTTCGTCTGTTTTCGGCTGTATATATTTCCTTGATGCAATGCGCCAACTAGAACAACAACGAGTTCTACTAAATCATAAACATCTCCATTTGGAAAGTATTGAGAAGATTGCCCGCTGTGGTAGCTCAGCACGTAGGGCGTCGCGTTAAATAAGCTGGAGGGCGCGGGTTCGATTCCCGGCCTTGGCGGCCGCATTTCAATGGGGGCGAAATGCAAAGAACACCTGTGTGCTTAGATTTAGGCGCACGTTTTAAGGATTCCAGGAGGTCGAAATTAATCCGGAGTACCCCACTGCGACGTGCTTCATAATCATATCGTGGTTATGCACATCAATGAAACCCTAGCCATTATTAATATTGGGAAAATTGTGAGATGGCAAGAGAAGTATTCAGACAGCAAAGCTATTGGGAAATGTCGAGGCTGCCGAAAGGCATGAGATCTTATACCATTTACCAACTTAGAGAAAAACCGCTCTTTCTCCTTTTTGGGTTCTACTGATACCTGAGCATACAGCTAGCTCGGGCATTGAAAATAAAAGAAGAATGCCCGATGTTCCGTTCGCGCCGATCTCGCAGCACAGCGGGTATACGGTCCCACCTCACGCACATATGTTATGTGCACTTCTGACCAAAGCACGCGTCCTATAAAAGCACACTCGCGTGCAGAATTTGTTGGTAGACCAGATATACAGCAGGCATAGTCGTTGTCAACCCTGCCGTGCCGCGCATATCTCAGCTATTTTCCTTCACGAAACAACGCATTTTTCCTTATCGTACCACTGCGTCGATAGTGTGCATCTGCATGACCTGCGGATTGTATTCCGCCTAGTATTTTTGGTGTGCAGAGGAGTAAACATTGCATGACGTATAAGCGAGGTCACGTACTCTGCCGACCCATAAACAGCAGATGTGACAACTGTTTGCGCCGGATAACAGTACATACACTTAATACGCGAAGTACGAAAATGCACATCGTGGTTAGCTTATAATATTCAATTAACCATCTAATGATAGCTTTCCTTCATACAAGTACGTGCCGGCTGGACGGGGATATGCGTATTATTTCCCTGAAACGGCAGTAATTTAACTCCCACCAAAAAGTCAACTCCTGTTTTACGAACAGGCGTAGTACTCACAATGGGACACGTACAGTCCGGCAGCGCGTAAGGATTGAACGACCGTGCGTGTCTATGTATGTCCGTGCGTGTCTATGTATGCGTGCGTGTACAATGTGAGCACCATGTCCACTTTCTTGGAAACGAAGTACTGGATAGGTGAGGAAACACAGCGCAAAAGAGGACGAGGACGAAGGAACACAGTACACTGGACGAGCGCTGAACTTACAACTGACACCTTTATTGCCCCAACCGGTCGTTTTTACAGAGCACAACACCGCGCACACCTTTCCAATCACTGTCACATCAGAAGCATCAAGTAGGGAATCTACATCGTCGGTGAAAGTTAGCACGTATACCGTGCGCGTGCAGCTTCCACACCCAAATGAAAGGCAAACAAGTGAAAACCGATACAGCCAGATCTTAATAAAGATTAACAAGCAACAGGCGAAAAATCGACAAACAACCAACAATCCAATTTCGAGGCGCAGGCGCTCTTACAGCGATAGCAAGTCATGTGAGTGTATGGAGGGAAATTAGACGATGACCAACGAAAAATGCGGTAAAAGAAATGTATTACAGGAAACGTTTGCGATATCGATTCTCAGCGTCAGTGGGCCATATATATGGCTTGCTGATGGAACTGCCACCTGCTTCCATGATAAGAAACGCTTCAACGATTGCACGTTTCCTTTTGCCATTTGCCTTCTTTAAAAAAAGATGTGTGTTCTAAAAAATGGGCGCACATCCGCACCATTTTGCTAGAAAACTTACCGTTTAATAATAATATATCTGGGGTTTAACGTGCCAAAACCAGGTTATGATTATGAGAGACGCCGTAGTGGAGGGCTCCGGAAATTTCGACCACCTGGGGTTCTTTAACGTGCACCTAAATCTAAGTATACACGGGCCTCAAACATATTCGCCTCCATCGAAAATGCAGCCGCCGCGGCCGGGATTCGATCCCGAGACCTTCGGGTCAGCAGTCGAGCGCCATAAGCACTAGATCCGCCGTGGCGGGGCAAACTTCCCGTTTTGTTGCGTACATTCAAATTGTGTTCCTTTGCCTTCTCATTGAAACATCTTGCCAGTCTGCCCTATATACTGTCGTCCACAGGTAACTGGCATCTTGCAGACCACATTGCAAAGGCGTCGTGTGTAGCGCGTCCTATAGCAGAACACTGCAAACGGTGCGGATGTGCACCCATTTTTTAGAACACGCATTTTTTTAAGAAGGCAAATGGCGAAACAGAACGTGAAATCGTGGAAGCGTTTTTTATCAGGGAAGCAAGGTGCAGATGCATCAGCAAGCCATATACTTTGCTCACTCACGCTGAGATTCAATCTCTCAAAGGTTTTATGCAATTCATTTCTTTTACCGTGCTTTTTGTTGGTCATCGTCTAATTTCACTTCATACGCTCACATGAATTGTTATCGCTGTAAGAGCGCTCACGCCTCGAAATTGGATTGTTGGTGTTTGTCGTTTTTACGCCTGTTGCTTGTTCATCCTTGTTAAGGACTGGCTGTATCGGTTTTCACTTGTTTGCCTTTTGCCTGAGTGTGGAAGTTGTGCGCGCACGGTGTTAATCAGGTACTCGTGCTAACTTTCACGGACAATGTAGATTACCTACTTGATGCTTCTGGTGGACAGTAGTGGTTGGAAAGGTGCGCACGGTATTGTGCTCTGTAAAAACGAGCGGTGGATGGAATAAAGGTGTCATTTGTAAGTTCAGCGCTTGTCCAGTGTGCTGTGTTCCTTCGTGCTCGTCCTCTTTTGCGCTTTGTTTCCCCAGCTAAACAGGTACCAACTCGCCGAAATCAAAGTCTTGCTGGAGTATCTGGAGTTGAGCTCGGCACGGCCACTTTCACAATATTAATGCTGCGGCGTTGAAATCTTGATATTCACATGGACGAGGAGACACCAGAGGTTTTGCGATGGGTACGTCGCACGCGCACCTAGAAAACAAGCACGTTAAAGGGAAACGTCGACGCGTTTGTAAAACTTGCGTCACAAGAACGACTAACACACGCAGTCACTGCCGCGAAAGCCCTCCTTGCTCCGCAAATAAACCTTTTCCTTGTCTGATGCGCTTCTTCACACGCAGCGATTATAGACGAACAGCAGGTGTTTCTAACGAAGAAATGAACGGATGTTGACGCCTGACATAGAGCACTGCACGGGCCGGATTTTACGGCCCGGGCCCGGCCCGGGCTCGCTTTATGAAGCCCGAGCCCAGCCCAGGCCCGTGGTTCCAAGCGCGGGCCCGGCCCGGGCGTACATGACCGCGCCCAGCCCGAGCCCGGCCCGGGCGTACCTGACCGTTCCCAGCCCGAGCCCGGCCTCGGGCCCGTCGTTCCAAGCCCGGGCCCGGGCGTTCATTACTAAACTAATCCAAGGCGCGCTTGTTCATGATCAGGCCTGACCGGGGCCCGCTAGAGGATATTAGTTGCTGATGATGATTATTAATGATGCCGTGCGCTTTGTAGCGGGCGATCGGACGGAAAATCTGGTGTGTACATGCATCGCAATGTTGCTTTGCCCACGGTGGTAGCTCAGCGGTTAAGCTGTTTAGCTGTTAAGTCCTAGGACGCGGGTGCGATTCCCGCTGCCACGGCGGCCGCAATTTGGTGGGGGCGAAATGCAAGAACACCCGTGTATATACTTATCTTTAGGTGCACGTTAGAGAACTCGAGGTGGTCGAAATTGATCCGGTGCCACTACGGCGTGCCTCGTAATCATATCGTGGTTTTGGCACGTAATACCAAGGAATATAAGTGAAATGTATCGTATGTGTCAACCTCGAATAAAAGACCGAAATCTTTATGCCTCCCATGGGAACAACCGTGATCTGGCCCATTGTTAGTGCTGTTAATGTATATACATATATATACGTGTCACTTCAGCTTGGCACAGTATACCTTAGACCATGGAATGCATAACATTCGCGTGTGCTCGAAGGCCCGACTTACGCCTTTTAATGAGCGGGTCCGAGTCCGGCCCGGCCCGCAGCCTCAAGCCCGGGCCCGGCCCAGGCCCGCGGCTTCAAGCCCGGGCCCGGCCCGCACTTTCAAGCCCGAGCCCAGCCCGGGCCCGTCGGAAAACGCTTCGGACGGCCCAAACCGGCCCGCGGGCCGGGCCGGGCCCGGGCTTTCGGGCCGGCCCGGGCCCGTGCAGTGCTCTGCCTGACATCTAGCCGGTCTGGTAGCTACGTCAGAAGTGGTCGATACAAAGACAACGACAAAAAAAAAAAAAAAAAGCAACACTGCCGGCATTGTCTAGAAGGGCTGCCGAAACTTCGGGGGCTGCGTAGTGGGCGATGACTATAGTCTCTTTGATGCGCCGACCAACGAAAGACAAGATAACGCCAGCCGTGGTCTAAGCTGAGCGTTGAGGCTCCCTAGCCTGGGGAATCACCATAGACATTTCGAATTGGGTGCTGCTGTCACTGCAATATGTCATCAGCGGAAAGTTGCGTTTGCACCAGATTTCCGGCAGACCATGTGCGCCGCGTTGTGCTTTCATGCGGAAAAATACTCGATTTTCAGAGAAATGTATTTCGCACGCATTGAAGGGCCGAAGTATTAAGGAAAGGAACTCCACGCCCCTGGATTGCTTCCCTCCCGAGACACTGAGCTGATCGTCATTTCATCACGCAACCGAATGAACAACGTCTGAGTGCTCAGACGCAAATTATTTAGGCCCGGAATGACACGTTCAACTGGCTTGAACATGCTGCAGATAAAGTCGGGGATAGCTTTCTACCTACGCCGACAAACATTGCCGGAGCTGCGCGTTGACTTCGCAACCGTCGATCATATTGTGGTGATGGAGCCAATGTTGTTTGCCACGTAAAATGATACGCATAAACCGAAACATCGAGGACAACCCCTGAGGACACTTAATTTGAGAACATATGCGAACGGCGCGCATCGTATAGAGATCAGACCTGGCGGTTATGAAATTACTGTAATTATATTACATTTTGCTGCATTTAGTGATGTAATGAATTACTTTTGTGGGCTGGTAATTTACTAATGTAATGAATTAGTTCAAGCAAGTAATTTCAAGGCTATTACTCATTACCTCTACAATTGCTTTTAACTAGAATATAGCATGTCCACTTCCCTTATGGCATGAAAAATTGGTCAATAAAGAAAGGAATATTAACAAAAACAACAACAAAACAAGCCTTAATGCGTGGTAAGTTGAACCAAGATCTCGGAGATTCCAGAGTTTGTATGCGTGCGTGTACATGTATGTGCTGTAAATAACGTGTATATGAATCAGTGCATGAATGTTGAACTGTTCAAGTAATCTCAGACTTATTTCATTACTTTCGCAAAGTACTATTAATGTAATGTCGTTACTTTCGGCCATCTGTAATTGGTAATATAGTTTATTACACTGGAAGAACTTTTAAAAAGTTCTTCCAATGTAAAAGTTCTTTAAAAGTTTTAAAAAGTTCTTCCATCGACACCTTGCGAAGAAACTCACGACGGCGCCGCCGACGTCGCAGGTGCGACTAAGAAATGCTCCGCATTTAAAATTGCGCTGAGTCGGGGTGAAGACGGGAATAAAGCACTTTCGTTCACGAGAACATGCCACATTGCCGATTGCCCACACTCGACCAAACCACGTCGACAACATCGTCGGAGAGGGATGGTGGCGCCATCTATCGAGTTGTTTGCGAAACGGGCCGCGCCCTGTCGCCGCAACGCGTGTTCCTTGAGAATAGTATAGTCACAGGCTGGCACTCGTCGAGGCGGTGGTCTAGCAGTGTGCGGCTTCTGGGCAAACAATGTAACAAGAAAAGAAAGTACCTGCGCAAGGTTTTATTATGAATTGCGCAACTGTTTAATACAGTAATTTTTTTCTTACGAGAATGTCACACACCGCATTTACAGAGCATTTGATACGCAAGCGCGACATGAAAAACATATGTAAATAAGAGGCCACAGATGCCAACGAGAATTTTTTACGAGGACGAGAATATATGCCAGTTCAGCAAATGTATTCTGTGTTGCAGACAACTCAAGAGCTACAAATCGATTAATTTTTATATTGTAGCTATTTAGCTTTCATGAGATCCGTTGTTATAGCTGACAAAACAAGCATGCAGTTTTTAAAGTAAGAAAACAGCGCAACAGTGATTTTACAAGCAACCGCCCAACAACATCAAAGTATTCATCTCAGCTATAGTCGTCGTGAGCAAACTCCCGCATACCGGCATATAATGCCTTACCTTCTGGAGCGTTCTGCAGCGGTCTGCGACAGAGGATAGGCTCTAATTTAACGACAAAATTTGTTCAACAAGAACAATTTGATGGACAAGTCTTTCCTGCAATTCTCATGGCACACCATTCTTCATAGATGATATCGCTACGCCTTACTGAAAACAAGGCTCTGTAGTCACTGCGGCCTTCCTCATTTGCTGTGTTCGGTGTCACCTGTTGGTAACCAGGGCAGAAGGCCTTTAGCCAGAAGAGTCCTGCTTCCCTCTTTTACTTATGCACAACCGTGATGGCAGGCTTCCAAGTACTGAGCTTTGCGTGTACGGAAAATACGAAGCCTGTTTGAAAGAAAGCGCTTAGCATTGGTTGAAGATGAAACAACAAAATAAAACAAAACGCAGTTGGGTGATTCCACGAGAGATCGAACATGCCTGTCCGGTCGCATTTTTTGTTTTGCCTGGGTTTTTTATATGTTGTGTGGGCACATTCAAAGTGCACAGAACTGAAAATTTTATTTCCAAGAAACGCTCCCAGCGCGTCAAAAAAATATTTGAAGGTAGCGACGTGTGCCTCCTGTTTTTGCTCACTGCAATGTTTTCGGATTTCACGGCCGAATTTAGCGCGAACTATAAATGATGTGTCGAAAATTTCTTTTGCTGGTTTTAATACGCATTACTGTGAATTACATCCATGCTTTTTTTATGCCGTCCTCAAAAAGAAGAAAATGTGAAAAAATGGCAAACACGGCCGAAATCAAAAAAGGGTCCTAAGTTTGAGGCGCCTTGGCGCCTTTACTATTTCAAACAGAAAACTTGAAAACAGTGTCAACTATAGAAAAGAGCCTTTGCGACATATATACGGAAGATCATTTTCCTACGGGCAGCGCCAAAAAAGAAAAACATAGTTAAAGAAGCGAGTTTTTTCAAAAAAGTACATTTTCAAAAAATAAAATAAAAAAAACTCCGGTCTTAATTTTGACGGCAATTTTTTATCGAAGAGCGCTTATGTCAATGAATACACGGTTGTAATATTATATGTCCTCATTTGCTTTGTTTACGAGATATAACTGGCCAAAATGACCCTTGCTGTGAGTGCTCACTTCAGTGCGACTGATGGTTGTTAATAGCTTGCATTGTGCGTAAATCACAGTTTTATTTATTCTGCTTAAGCAAAACCTTTCTCTGGTGGCTTTTCGTCAAGAAAAATGTGTTCTCAGATTTTATTTGTGTCTAGCGTGTGCAAAAGTGGGCTGATGCCGCCCTAGAAATGGCTCACGTGTAAACAGTTTGCAGCCTACAACCTCGCCTACAATCAACTGAGGAAAGATGGGCGCGCTGTTCAAGATATCAACCGCTTCTTCTTCCTGAAGGAATGCCTGGTCTACCTCATCGCGGTTAGATGTAGACAGGTTTTCCTTGAGGAGCCTAAAGCAATGCAAGCAGACCTCGCAGGTGTCGCGAAGATCCTCAGCTATATGACAGTAGCTTCTGGAGGTAGGCAACAACAAAAAGAGCAAAGAAAAAAAATTTGCGCAACGAAAACGTTTTCCTCAGCAATCTTCTTTTTGTGAACGCGTAAATAATCGGCACAGAACAATCGGACGTAGCCATGGGCCGCGCGCATCGCGTGTAGTGAACAGCTAGACCTAGAGCAAGCCGAGACGTTTATACTGAACGGCGCCGCACAAATTATCTCACATCTGCGCAGCTGTCATGAATGCCTTTCCAGAACTGCTTACGGTTTAAAATTTTATGACTAAGGGTGTCTAAGCGCTTTGGGCTGTAAGATTTAATTTGTAGGCCGCACTCATTTTCAAAACTAAGGGGAATGCCCGTCTGCATGGCGCTACCAATGACATCTGCTGTCCTCGACGTGGGAAAGCACTTTAGTAAAGTGGCAACAAAACATCATAAATTGGGCAGCTTCGGCCACTCATGGCTTAATCATGCCGCACCGCACGTTTTCTGGCTGCTGAAACGGAGGTAAAGGTCGAGATGATACAGGAAGACGTTATCTGCGACGCCGAAAACATGTGATAGCGGGAAGTGAAATAAACGGCTCGGAAATCATTGAGCTAACTTTTTTACAAATGTTTAGGCACAGTGTGCGTCGAATGGGGAGGATGGTTAGAGCGTACAATGCATGTAATGGAAGGGAAGCAAGCAGGTAGTGAGAAAACAACTGCATAACAGCGCGCCTGCTGATTGTGGCATTTAGTTACAGAATAAGTTGGCCTTCGCTGCATACAGATGCTTTATTCTGTGTGCAAGGAGAGTTTTGACAAAGTGACCTAAACCATGTGTTCGCGGTGTCTCGCGTACTTCTGATTAACGAATACTGGCGGGGTAAGTTGAGGTTGTAAGCTGCAAACTGCGTACGCTTTCGGCCTTTAGAGAGCGGCAGCAGCCCACCCCCACACACGCTAGACACAATTAAAGTTTGACAATACATTTTTCTCGACGACAAGACACCAGAGCAAGGTTTTACTGCAGGAAAATAATTAAAACTAGATTTAAGCGCAATGCAAGCTGATGACAACTATCGACCGCACTGAAGTGAGCACACAGCAAGGGTAATTTTGGCCCGTTGAATCTCGTGAACAAAGCAAATGAGGACATACATATCAACACGGTGTTTTCACTGACAAAACTCGCTTCTTTAACTATTTTCTTCTTATTTCGCGCTGCCTGTAGGAAAACGATCTTCCGCATAAATGTTGCAAAGGCTCCTTGAAATACTTGGAAAAAAGCATGGATGTAATTCCCAGTAATGCGTATTAAAACCAACAAAAATATTTTCGACACATCGTTTATAGTTAGCGTTAAATTCGGCCGTGAAATCCCAAAACATTGCAGTGAACAAAAACAGGAGGTCTGCGCCGCCACCTTCAAATACTTTTTTGGCACGCTGGGAGCATTTCTTGGAAATAAATTTTCGGTTCCGTGCACTTTGAATGTGCCCACACAACATATAAAAAACCCAGGCAAAACAAAAATATCGACCGGACAGGCATGTTCGATCTCTCGTGGAATCACCTTTTAGAGGGCGGCAGCAGCCCACTTTCGCACACGGTAGAACCAAATAACATCTGAGAACACATTTTTCTTGACGAAAAAGCCACCAGAGCAAGGTTTTGATTGCAGCAGAATAATTTAAACTGCGATTTTACGCCCAATGCAAGCTATTAACAACCATCAATCGCACTGAAGTGAGCACCCACTAGCAAGGGTCACTTTGGCCAGGTATAATCGTAAACAAAGCAAATGAGGACATATGATATTTAAAACCGTGTGTGTCATTGACATAAGCGCTCTTCGATAAAAAATTGCCGTCAAAATTGAGACCGGAGTTTTTTTTATTTTATTTTTTTGAAAATGTACTTTTTTGAAAAAACTCGCTTCTTTAACTATTTTTTTTCTTTTTTTTGCGCTACCTGTAGGAAAATCATCTTCCGTATATATGTTGCAAAGGCTCTTTTCTATAGTTGACACTGTTTTCAAGATTCTGTTTGAAATAGTAAAGGCGCCAAGGCGCCTCAAACTTAGGACCCTTTTTTGATTTCGGCCGTGTTTGCCATTTTTTCACACTTTCTTCTTTTTGAGGACGGCATAAAAAAAGCATGAATGTAATTCACAGTAATGCATATTAAAACCAGCAAAAGAAATTTTCGACACATCATTTATAGTTCGCGCTAAATTCGGCCGTGAAATCCGAAAACATTGCAGTGAGCAAAAACAGGAGGCACGCGCCGCCACCTTCAAATATTTTTTTGACGCGCTAGGAGCGTTTCTTGGAAATAAAATTTTCAGTTCCGCGCACTTTGAATGTGCCCACACAACATATAAAAAACCCAGGCAAAACAAAAAATGCGACCGGACAGGCATGTTCGATCTCTCGTGGAATCACCCAGTTTTGTGTTATTTTGTTGTTTGCGGAAATTCTTGGCGAAGATTTTTTTTTAACAATGCGAGATTCGGACTCGCGTACCCACGATCCGAAGGCGAGCGTCGTAACGACTCGAGTATCCAGGCACGCTAGCAGACCATAGCATAGCTTTGTATAGTATAGTAGAGAAAGGGGGTGGGAACGGAAAGTGAGAGAGAGGAGCTGGGAAGATAGTAGAGCACAGCATAGAAAGAAAGAGATAAACAGAGAGAAATAACGCGAAGAAAGAGGGAAGGAGAAAGAAAGAGAGAAGAAGAGATAATAAACAAAAAAGAGAGATAGAAAGGGCAGAAAGGAAAGGAAGGATAGAAAGAGCGAGACAGAGAAGGAAGTAGATTGAGAAGGAAAGGAAGAAATAGGAATAAAGCAAAAAAGAACAGCAAGCATAACCACGTATAGTATAGTACAGCAAGGGGAGGGAAAGAGAGAGGTGAGAGGGTAAAAGCTTAGCCAAGCCAGGACCAGCTAGGTGTCCACCAGGTTTGGTGTCACCCAGCCTTACGCGACTTAGTGCAAACTGCGCTAATTTTTATCCTCCGAATTCGTTACGAAACGTATAACCTCGTTGCTGTAAGGCGCGTTCGGAAGCCGCAACGATACCGCAACCGTCGGTTCTCGAAGCGTCTCAAACACAAGTTGTGTCTCAAGCGGCTAGCAGACATTTCAACATGTTGAACTGTCTTGGACATCGCGGCGCCGTATATAGTGCGCCCAAAGAGCTTTCTGGCTACTAAACCGAGCTTCGTATTGCCAGAGCTTACCCAAAGCATCCGTGGTCCCGTTAGAGGCAGGGAATAGCAGCAGCGAACCGAGTCGGCACTGGTGGCGACTCCTCTATCGGGCCACGTAACCCCCTCCCCTCCTATCCACCTCCACCGACACCGATATATCGAGCGCTGCCACCGTGGCCACGGCTGCTTTTCTTCGGGACCAAGCTCGCGCTAGGCTGCCCTTCGGGGACATACCGAAGAGGCAGGCAGAGGTGGCAGCCGGGAATCGATTTAGGACCCTCATTACCGGGTCCCGCACCTCTCACCCCCACCACCCTCAACTTCCCGCCAATGTTCCGGGGAAAACAGTCCGCGGGAAGCGGAACACCGCATTCACGGCGCACTCGTAGCTCGGGACGCCGAAGAAGGGCCCGCATGCGCCTCGGGGAACAGAGCTCATAGAAGACAGCGTTCCCGCGCACTCGCGCTTCCTTTTCTTTTCCTGCAATGGCCACCGGATTCAGCACAGCAGGGTCGCGAGGACGCGGCGTTCGCGCCGAAGACCGGCGGCGGCCACGCGGGCGATAAGTCCATCTAATGAGCGCCGTCCCCGACGGCGGCTTCCTTCCTGCAGCTCAGGACAGCGGTCACGACCAATGGGGTCCCTGACTAGGGACTCCACCTGGTATTGTAAGGGAGCTCACCCACTAGGGGCTGGTTTCCCGAACAAATAACAGCTTAATAAATGTTTACTACTACTACTACTTCCTGCAGCTTGCCCCCACGCTTTTTCTCGGGCGCGGTGTTGGGATAAAGCTTTCCTGTGTGCGCTCGTTCCTATAGACTACGGCTGCAAGCGGCCATGCGGCTCGCAGAGAACCATTGATGACGCGGGGTCTCTCGATGTCCGGCACGTCAGCGCGATTGCCGAAAGTTATTACGGCCGGCGTCAGCCGTGATGGTTCGCGATATGCCGCTTTCCTATGCCTGTTGCCCCACGTGAAAGCTGCAGTACCGTCGCCGACACAACGACGACAAAGATGGCGTGTAACATGCATTTATGTCTCATTATAAGATATCTAGTTGAGAGAAAGACAGATGTATTGAGAAATAGAGAAGATTAATTATTGAGGTAAGGCTGAGGACTAATCGTGAGGTATGAGTTCCCACCCTATTCACAAACGGGGATACTGAACTCCGTGATTGTGGGGTATACGGCCAGAATTATCAGTAACGCCGAGTCTTCTTCTACCATTCTGTCCATATGGACAGCCAACCATACCATTCTCTAAATGCAGCCGAGCACAGCCCATGGCCTGTTGTAAAGGCCGGGTTCCGGGCGTTCGTGCCGACTTCAGCTAGGGGGTCGTGTGGGGCCAAGCTAAAGGTGAGGCTCGAAACGGCACAACAAACGAAAAACTTAATGCAAAAATGTGCCATATCACTAGACATGTGTGCCGGACCCAAAATCACCGGCGGCGCGGCGCCGGTGTTTCCACCTCCGGGGGCGGCGCGTGAACGGCGCGGGGTTCGTTGGACCTGCGACGGCGCGGCTCGGAGGGGGGGAGGGCGAAGCAGTGAATGCGATAAGTACACTCCGTAATGTTACATGAACGAGGGCTAGCAGCTAACTCATTTTGCTCCGATCTCACTTAACTCTACAAAACGCTGGTGTATGGTAATGCGGCCGATCCCGGGAGAAAAGCGGTTTTCGGTCAGTTTGTCGTATCAGTGGTCCGAGTGCGAAGCAGTGAGATCACAGCGCTCACAGAGCGTAGAAGGTATACGAGCTGTTCGCTGGGGGATGTGTGCCGAGATAGCGCGCGTGCCAGCTCTCCCGACCGCGCCCTTATAGTCAAAGTTCACAGTTGCTGCTCGAGTTACGCAGTCCCTCTCCCAAGACATCCCTGCCTGCTCCTTTGCCCAGCAAATGACGGGCGGGGCGTTTCCTTCTGCTTGAAGAGCAATCGACGGCAGGCCTCACACGCGGGTTGATGTTATTCCGTGTGACGGAGATGGCCAGCTTGTGTCATCTCTGCTTTAGCCATGTTCCTTGCGAACGCTCGCGAGCATTTACTCGCGGGTAGAACATAGCACGCGCAGAGCGGCGTTATCGATTTAGAGTTTATACGGAACATGACGGCGACGGTGAAAACCTGTCCTGAGTGTCCATACAATTGCTAACGCAATAAAAAATATACAAAAAGCGTCGAAGCGGGCTCGTCTTTTTTCTGGAAAGCTGCATCATCTCCGCTGTAAAGAGTGCGTCCGTTGGAATAATCACATAATCCGGCGCCTTTTCCATTGGTTTCGTTCTCGCCTTCAATACCCTTCTTACATGGGACATCTCCTCGCCACCTATTTCTTCATAAAGCACGCGTGCAATGTCAGCACTAAGGGTTGAATCTATCATGATTTCGTGCTTGTGCAGTCTGTTATCTCTGCATGCGCGGTCGCAAACGCACGAAGTGGAGCGAAATCAGTTAATCGCTCACGATAGTCGTGCGAGAGAAGCAAGAGCGGGTGGCGGCTGCATAGCAAAGCAGTATGGGAGACAATTCACAACTGTTATTTCTCGTTTATGGACCAGTCGAGAGTAGGTACCCTGATGATGTCACATGAATCACTGTTCTGGCATCACGAAGTGCACCAAAGACAAGAAACGCCAAGAGAGAATAGGCTGTTATGGGTGCTTTATGAAAAGAGGGCGTGCAAACACGGACACAGGAGTGTAGCCAGACACCAGAAACGCCGCTAACTGAAAAATCGCGCAGCGGCGGAACGGAAGGTAGACACAAATATTTATCTGTGCATTCCCACGCAAGAGGCCATACCTATGAATCAAGTGCGAATAGTGGTCTACGAGAGAGATAGCCGTTCACTCTCACGACTCTGTTCTTATGTTCGTGTTTCCACGTCATGTCTTCTTAACATGAATAGCTACCAACTAGCTCAGCTATATTCTAAGTTTGCCATTCTCTCATCAAACATCAAGCTGTCAGCATTAATCTAAGTTCCCCCACTACAAAATCACATTTTGGTGTAGGCATTAGAACAACCACAGTTTTTTGTTACGATAGCAATTATATGAACTCTCTCGGCTGAATTTTGCCGTCATCGTCGCCGTGATGTCCGGATATATATATATATATATATATATATATATATATATATATATATATATATATATATATATATATATATATTGTAAGGAAGAAAAGACAGAGACAGCACCCTTGCTGCGGGCCGGCTGTTCTATTCTTCTAAGCTTCGTCCTTCTCCTCGTCTAGCCGCGTATGCGCCCGTGCCCGAGCGTCGCTGTCTTCATTACACTCGGCCACACTGCGAGCACGGTGTCCTGCCAAAAAATGACCCTTCACTGGCGGTGGTCGTTTCATCTCTAATAAACCATTCAGAGGTCCTGCGTCCTGAACCATCATAGAGACGCCGGCTTCTAGAGATACCGATGCTTCTGGCGGGCGGCATTGGCTGCCTCGCAGAGGCCGCTGACGGCCACGCTGCGACACTGCATGGCGAGCTGCCGAAATTCTCTCTGGCGGGCGGCATTGACTGTGCCTAGACGGTCGATCTTGTGTACGTGGTGACTTGTCTTGGCTAGCTGCTGAACATTCTGGGGGGCGGCATTGGCTGTGTCGCGGCGGTCGACCTCGGCCACGCAGCGACGGCGTAACATTCTTGCGCTTGTCTTGGATGACCTTCTTGCTCAACGGTGGCGTATTGGACACGTTGTACTTCATTTTTTCCATCCCTTGTAGGTCTCCAGTCATGTGCTGTGGGCCCTTCCCTTTCAGGACGTCTCCTGTGAGCATGTGAGGGTGCTTCTTGGTGTTTTTGAGCTCACGTTTTCTGGTCTCCTTTACCTCCACACCAAGAAACATGGGCGTGTCCTGGGAGCTTCCCGATGGGTGTCTGTTGTTAACACGGCCACTCCTATTTTTTATTTTCCCGTACAACAAGGCGATCGAGTGCGCCTTGAGTAGGTGACTGCTCTAGAAGCTGAGGAAGCGGCTCCAGTGAGTAGTCGAGCACGGCTATGGAAGCGATGGGTTCTTCCGGTGCCTTCACTGGAGGCGTGCCAAGAACAGGAGGAGCCGACATTTCCGCGTGTTCGAGCAACGTCGAATCTGAGGCCCGCTCCTCCAACCGCTCTGAATGAGGAGTGCTCTCGGCCTCCCTCCGTGATGGTATGGCGTCGGATACAGGCGCAGAGACTGAGACTAGCAGCGGTGTGCAGCACTTGGTTCCGACGTTTTTTGTAGAGCAGCCAGAGAAGCTATCTGTCGTGGGTCTTGAGGGCACCGATGGGTCATCAAGGCGGTGTCCCATGTGAGCTCGATCACCGACGGAGGGCAGATTCGTGGACACGCGAGCTGCATCATTGAGGTGGTGTGCCTCGCAACTCCCGTGTGTGGCATAGGCTCGGTCGGCAGGGAGGGGGTCGCACGCATGAAAAAGTGGACGAAACACAGTAGTCAATCTTGCACACCACTGATTCCAGGATTGTTGTTTCACGCCTTCGTAGTTGTGCCATGCTTTGGCAGCATCACGAAGGCGGTCAATGGCCACGCACCATTTCTGTTGGTCCGTCCACGCCTCGCGAGCTCCAAGAGCGTTGACGGTGGCCACCCAATTGTCGGCGTCGTCTTGGAAGCCGCGGAATTCCGGCAGTTCGCAGGGAGCCGGTGATGGTGCTACGGTAGGCGAAACTCCGGGGCATGACGACGCCAACCAGTCGAGTTGGTATGACAGCTCCGTGAGGGCACACCGCAGCTCTCTGCGGCTCTCGGGTGAGCTCGCTTCATGGTCTTGCGAGGCGGCGGCGGCCAACGCGGCATTGAGCGAGTGCAGTGCTGGCAAGGCGGCAGGACACAGCACGGAGATTGGCGCTGCCAAGGCGTTCACCGTGACTCGGAGTCGCGCGATGGTGGCGGAAAGCTCGGCGGCGCTCTCGGGCGATCCGCGCGTGGTGCTTGTGGTGACGTCCGAGGAGTATGACACGATCAGCGTACTCACAGAGGAGGGACCCTTGTCCGAGGGAGCTTGGACAGGACCCCTAAGCGGCTCGGGTGCCGATGGAGTACTGAGTAAGCCGTTGTCGCTGCGGGAAGCGTGGATGGCATTCTCGGGGTCCTTGCCGTTGGAAGCGTCAACCGCGTTCCGAGGTAACCGGTACCCGTGCGATGGCTTGTCGTGAACTGGTACTGCGGCGTCGATGAAGGAGGCTTGAGCCGCCGCGGAGGCCTGGACGCCGTCCACGGACGGTGCCTGAAGCGCCGACAGATTGGCAGGTGGTGGCGAGGAGGCATGTACGCCGTCCCTGGGCGAGAGGAGCCCGTGCGCATTGTTGCCGCGAAGTAGCACGTCACCGGACAAGTAGTTCCCTGGAACCACAATGGAGGCCTGGACGCCGTCCGCTGGTGGTGGGATGGGTGCTTGCCGCGGTGGTCTGCTTGCGGGTTCCATCAGCGAGGAAGCGTGACGGCGTTCCTCTGGAAGACGCGTTGCCTCAAGCTAACAGCTGGGGTTCGCCGAAGCCTTTCGACGGCTGCGCCATTGTAAGGAAGAAAAGACAGAGACAGCACCCTTGCTGCGGGCCGGCTGTTCTATTCTTCTAAGCTTCGTCCTTCTCCTCGTCTAGCCGCGTCCCAGGCAGCACGCCGGCATTGGACCAATCTCGGAACAACGTTGGTAAACATTGGCAGAAATATTGGTCCTGCGTTGGCTTTTGGGGGTTTGCTACACCTAAATGTGCATTGGTCCAATATTGGATGCCAATGATTTTCCAATAATGGCAAGGATGGCTGGAGCCAACATTGTCCGTCCAACATATCGCCAGTAATGGCAAAGATGGCTGTAGCCAACATTGTCCGTCGTACGTATCGCCAACATTGTATAAACATTGGCAGCTCCAATGTTTTTTACCAGCCTTTATCGTTGGCTGCACCATCGTTCTTTCTTTTTCAGCGTTTCACACTGGTTCTTGCCAGCCTTTTTGTTGGCTATGTCAACATCTTTACGACATTTTTCACTGAATGTGTAGTTTAACATGAGGTAGATTTTTGTGCACGTAAATAAATGCATGTTGCCCACGCTTTTGCTTTTTGGCAAGCAGCAGGGATAATCAGCGTAGAAAAGCTGAGAGTACACACAACTTTATTCTGCATGTATACATATGGCAAAGATACTGCAAGTATTGAAAATAATTTCGCATTTCACGCTTTGTTCTGCTGACCGCTTGCACAGAACCTACACTAATTACCTTGAATAACGCTCTTATATTAGAAATCGCGGAAACGGGACCACTCACAAACACACACAGCCTCCCTGTTAGCGCTTATTTAAATTGTCAGTTCACCGAAGGTTCAAAAGGAAATGAGTGAAAAGCGAAGCGTAATGCAAAATGAAATAAATGAACATCTACATGCGAACAGACATTCGACACAGATGAAATCTATAACCATCTTGAACTACCGGAATGTTCATAGCCTATTTGTTAATTAAAAGGTAACTGCGGCAAGAGCTTCAAAGACTGCAACAACTTCAAAAGTAATGAAAATTTGTGTGTTACAGATCCATCATTTCTTTGCGCGAAACGAGCGGCGAAGGGCAAATCAAAAACGGATATTTAGCTGGCGCACGACAACGCGATAAAAGAACAAAACAACAAACGCAAATGCTGAAACATCGCTAAGGGCGAGGACTTAACTAACCTGCTTCGACGCGCACAGCAAAGCCCACCACATGGGTATTCACAAAGTAACAATTTTAGAGAAAGTACGCGATAATGTATACGTTAATAAACGCAGCACATATTTCACGTACGAAAAACACGGAAAGTAACATGCGACTAAGGAACGAAACGACTTACTGAACGCGATACGTACACAAAAATCCGGCGGAAAGTTTGCGATTTGTCAGGACACATCGGCGCTCATCTGCGGATTGCTCTTCAAAAGTCAAAACAATCAAGTCCGATGAAGAACAGGACAGCTGCCTTCTCACTGTGGCATCGTCGTCGAATCTCCCTATCCATAGAATCGCGGCATCCTGTCTCGATATCCGACTTCGTTTTTTCCCGATGACTCTTGACTGAATACTGAGGGGCGCGCGCGCGGCGCCCGCCAATGCTTGGAGCCCGAACGAGGGAAAGTAACCACCACTGACTGACGAAGAATAGCCGCCGGCCAGAAGGGGCCGAAACGCGTACGCATCTTCCGAGGTGCCGTCGTCTCCCGCGATCTCCTCACCCCCCACCCTCTCGTTTTCTAAGGCATTGAAAGCCCGGAGCCACGTTTGAACCGTCGTGGGCGGAGCAGCCGTCAAGTGACAAGTGTTTTATGACCAGCCACCCCCGCGCAACTGCCGGGAGGAGAGGATAAATTCCTGAGCAAAACATGGCGTCGCGCTGCTTCTCCGGCCTCCCGATCACCGAGAACATTTGTTCGAAGTGAACACGTCTGGTTGCGTGAAGCGTTGAGAGTGCAAACATAACTCATCGCTCATCTGGAGATTCCGCGGGCGATACTGTAGTCTTGGACAGCACGTCGTTGTAGCACGCACACAAAGAAGTTACAATCCTGTAATCCAACCAGTCGTGTAGCAAACACAAAAATACGTGGTGTGGTTGAAGTGACATGAAATGTTTTGATTGTTCGCCGCTAATAAAGCCGTCAGAAAAATTTCGGTGCGCGTGCGCTAAAGGCGCACCAGCGCAGAGGCCCATTGCGAAGCAGACTAGAATTCTATAGCTTCAATCAATGTAAAGGCAGGGTTTTTTTTTTATACAGTTGCGTTGTGTACGCTGGCTGTATCACACAATTAACTTTTAACAAGCATTGCAAAGTGAGATGTTGTGTTGTGTTTCCTTTCTCATAGATGTATTTCCAGCAGCGCGAAACTCACTTGAAAACTTGGTACTTATTTTACATTGCTCAACATCTCTAAAGCAAATTTTGTCCAACTGTTTGATATATTTTGTGCCACACTAAATGCCAACTTAAAAATCAAGACCCTGTGTGCGCCAATGTTCCCTTTCTTATAGAATGGAATTTCCAGTTTTGTTTGTTGACTGACAGCAATGGACTGTTTTTGCCATATTTATACAGTAAAAGCTCGTTAATTCCACAATCATTATTTCGGAAAATCAGACAATTACAACGTGTTTTCTGGTCCCGCCAAGCATGTTTATTGTTTAATGGCACCGAACTCTCGTTAATTCGGTCATATTGGGGCGCAACCGGGTTAATTCGGACGAACCTCGGAACGCGCCGAGCGCGAAGCGCCGCAAATATGCGATGCAAAGGAGCGAAAACGGCACTCGCGGACGACCGAAACGGCCGCTGGCTTTCAGAAATGCGGGGTCGTCATCTACAATCGCGTTGTTATACGTAATAAGGAATGGGTTCAGAGCACGTTTCGGATTAGGACTCGAACGGGCCGCTCCCACGTCGGAACAGAAATACCAAGTCTCTTTTGCGTCGCGGGCCCGTTGGACGGCCCATAGCTGTTCTCGAGTCCGGGGCTAGTAAAAACATGCAGCCTCCCAGTTGGACGGCGTGATGCCTTCGCCGCCGTGTAACGCGGGGCTTTTGTAGAATATTTGTAGAATAAAGCAATGTGATAAGTAACCAGAAATCTTCTTTGAGGTGCGCTGGATGCCGGACAAAGTGATTTTCATATTAGCGTGCATGCGCAGGTGGTGGCTCTATTCGGGCTAACCTTCACTCAGTGATGGTAAAAGGGAAAAAAAAAACATTCTTGCCGATATATCATGCATATGCTTGCCAGTGTTTAAGACATTGGAGCGACAACGTGTAAGTCTGGACAATATTGTCCGGCGCGTAGCATTGGCCGTCCAATATTGTTTAACCAGTCAGATTGACTGGACAATATATCCGATCTACTGCCATTACTTTACCAATATTGTTTTACCAACGGATAAGCTGGCCCAATATTGCCATTCATACGGCCTGGTTCTGCCAATATTGTATGTACATCGGCAACCATGGACAGTTGTTGCCAACCTCAAAGAATGGCGCGACCAATATTGCATGTTGGCTGGCAAAGATGGACCATTATTGGCATCCTTGTAGGCTGGCTTGCCAACATTGGTTTTATAGTGGTTTGTATGGGCCATCATTGGGCCATCGTTTGCCAACGTATAAACAATATTGGACCAATGTGCTGTGCTGCCTGGGGTATGCGCCCGTGCCCGAGCGCCGCTGTCTTCATTACAATATATATATGTATATATATATATATATATATATATATATATATATATATATATATATATATATATATATATATATATATATATATATATATATATATAATATATATATATATATATATATCCGGACATCATGCACGGCGGCGATGACGGCAAAATTATATATATATATATATATATATATTACTTATCTATTTTATTTATTGACGCACAGTGTGCTATGTCCAGGACTCCGAGAATATGCTATCCAGCGAGTTGGGTCGTCGCCCTTTAAGGCTGGAGTACGCGGCAGCGTTAAGGTCAGGCAATAGTCGTCATATTTCTGGAGAAGAAAAAGATGCTACAACTTCTGGTGAGCTGTTCTCGATGCGTTCATCCAGAGGAAATGTGCACAGTCCATTTCGGTAGAGCGCATTCAGTGATTCGGAAACAGTCACAGTTTCGCCGCAAGGGCGAAGCAATGAATGCGATAGCAAGAAGAGCAGCCCGTGATGGACGCGCTGCTGCTGCATAAACATCTGCCCCCCGGAGCAACTATTAGCCCCGAGAGGTTAGTGTGGCGCCGCCTGGCGGGAGGCGTGGATGACGTCACGGCAAGGACTCTTCGACGCCCGGCGTGACGCGCCGGCATATCACGCGCTTGCTTCGTGCGCTGTTCCACTCTTTACGTTAGCTTTTTGCCTGTCTGAAGCTTCAGATGAATGACGAAAACAGCATCGATAATGTTCCTAGTAAAACGACAAAAAGTTAGATGCATTTTTTCTCCACAGTCCCCAACGGTGCCCGCGCGCCGTCGTGCACACTTTGAAAGGGGTGATCAGGTTTGTTGTTGTGTCGCGCTGCTAACTTCGGGGATGGGTCTGATTCCCGACCACAGCAGCCGCATTCCGACGGGTGTGAAAAGCAACATTCCTCGACTTAGATACAGGAGCACGTTAAAGAACTCGAGGCGGTCAAAAATAATCTGCAGCTGGAGGCTTTCCGAGTCGCCCCTCAGGACCACAATAGAGTTCATTGTCTGTCTATTTGTCTGTCTGTGTCTCACAGTCATGTCGTGGCCTTGACACGCAAGACGCCTTATTCACATTATTAGGTTGCGTTGTTCACGGGCGATTCCTTTAAAAATTATGATGGCTTCGCCTCCACAAGTGTTTTTTGCATCGGACGCATCCGCGATCGGCGGACAGCGTTCTTGCCGGTGTGCCAAGCCCCGCGCACGATTACGAAAGCGCAAAAGCGCATGCAGTATTGAGCTTCGCAAAATATCTCGAAAGCGGTCACCCGAGAATACTGCCGCAGTTGTTGTGTTTGTTTTTCTTGTGTACTCGCTCACTCATCATGTTGTTTAGTTTCACGTTTTTCACGCAATAATTTTGGGGCTTCATTTCACAACATAAAAAGTTGAGGTTAATTGCGGAAACTCCTCATTGCTGTCAGATTGTGTCTTCATGCAGCATCGTAGCAACGGCGCCGTTACACTTGCATAAGTACTAGTTTAAATAGCCAGCTCATATTTTTTTTTGCATTTGAGATACCCCTGAGCATCATGAACCTTTATGTGGACATGACGTGCGAGACCATTAATTGACTCATTACGGCGAAGGACGTTCAATTAATACGTGGTCCACGTCACTGAGAGTGCCATCGAAACAGTTCAAAACGCTCATTTCGACATTCAGGCGTTTGTTTTGCAGACGATTGTTATTAACATTACCGCTCGTGATTCAGCGGTTGATCGGACCAGCAGTTCATGCAAATCAGGGTATACGGCCACATAATCCCAGACGAGTGCTGAGAAGAAATGTTTACATAATCCAAGTGTACTAACACCTCAGAATTTCCGAAACCATTGTGTGCGTGACACTATTATTTTGTTTAATTTCCCGGATGTATTAAGTGATTCTTTACGATAGACAGATTCATCTAAAGTATTCTGTAGCAGAAAGCGCAATTCTGTCAAATTACCTAGATAATCTGCAAAGGCAGACATAACTTGTACGATAAGCCGCAATGTAGTTAGTGAATTGAAGACGTCCTAATTTAATTTGCAATCATCGGGACGCGTGTTCTAACCGTGGAGTCTACGCCAAGTTGTAATGAAATTAGAACCATTAGCGTAAATTATTTAGCACCGATGTCTTGGAGTACGCGGTGAAAATAACGAATGTCTTGCTCTCGTGCACCACCATTTTCACGGTGAAGCTTCCGTTCGGACGGCAATTCGCCCATTATAAGCTCTTCCAAACTTTCCACAGCTTACTAAACTTTCGCTAGTAGTGTAATCTCCCTTGGGAGATTTGCGTTGCAAGAATGAGCAGTAATCACCACCGTATCGCGAAAAAGCGGGTACGCGGGGGCGCAGAAAAAGGCGATCCTCGGCCGCGGAGCAAGCGAGTCCTTGCCGTGACGTCACATCGCCGCGACTGCCGCGCCGCCAGTGTTCGTTCTCGGGGCTAATACTCGCGGACAACTTTTCTTGGCAATGAAGCGAAGGCTACAGAGCCACAGTGGACGTATCCTACCGCTAATGAATGTATACTCTCACAATTGCCTTCGTATTTTCTGCGTGAGATATATATATAATACTCCTCCATTTTCTACATCTAGCTTTTTGAGACGGAAGGCGGCGTACACAAGCGAGATATCTGTATTTCTTTTACTTTATACGTTGTCTCTTTGCGTTTTTGCGTGCGTGAAAAAGTCGCGCCTTTTACCCATAGCTTAGACGCTAAGCATCGTTTGCGTCGAAATGCAACGCTAGCCATCACTTTCCACGTCGTTACGAGACGCGCGCCAAACCGGACTACTTGGCGTAGCAGTACATGTAGAAGTAGAAGTTTATTTCAGGCAAAAGTAAAAAAAAAAAAGAAAGGTACAATTTGCTTAGGGGGGCTCTGCTCCGCCGCGTAGCTTTCCCTTCATTGCCAAGAAAAGTTGTCCGCGAGTATACCGCGCGAGCAGACAGGGCAAGGTTCTCCCTTCGCAAATATTAGAAGCGAGCAAGCTGGCCGACGAGCTTTAAGTGCGCTCGTTTATGGAGCCTTCATGTGCGCGCCTCCGTGCCTCCGACGGAGGCATGGAGGCGCGCATATGAAGGCTCCCTACGCCCGTTGCGCTCCTCGCGCCATCTCGCTGGTAATAGACAGTTATAGTTTAGCGTTAGCGTGATAGCGAGGGTTAAGGAAATAGCGTTACCGTGCCGCAAACGTTGGTTGCGGAAAGCGTGTTTTAGTTTAGCGGGATAGCTTGGGATAGCGTTTACGTGCCCAAGCCGGGATGGTGGCGCCACCTAGCGAAGGGTGAATGCGTTAAAAAAAGTGAAAAGAACAAAACCGAGAATGCTTGCCTGTATCCCCGCACGTAGCGATATCACTCCTTTTAGTGAAAACAAAAGTAAATAAATATGAGCTAAGCACCAAAAGCGAAAATTTTCTTGTTGCAGACTTGTTTACACCGATCTTCTAGATAGGCCTAGGGACTTTCGAAATGGGAAGCAATCTCAAAAACTACGCTAAGTTATCCGTAATACCGTGTCGTCGAAGCTAACTGAAGGCAAGCGAGGCCATTTCGCACAGTCGTTTGCTACTATTGCTACGAAAGAAGTGGATCCGTCCACATCAACGCTAAATTCAGTTCGAAGCGGGCTTCGAAAACCGCCGCCATGTTTTACGTACACTACGTTAACCACGCAAACACGCTAACGCTAAATCTGAAAAATAGCGTGCGTACGGTAAACGCTACGGGTCACGTACGGTACTGCGCATGCGCATTTCGGTCCCGCTATTCCGGTAAGCCCACTATTCCGTTAAGCCCGCTAAACTATAACTGTCTTATAACTGTCTAATGAAGGAACGCTTATAAGCGCTTGCCGTCTCCGAGTCCTGCCAGCGGTAAAGAGTGTGCATATAACGCTCGCCGTTAGCGACCTCAAGGGTCTGCTCTTTGTGGCGTGATGGCTAGCGCCACGCGCTGCGGAGCGAGAGGTTGCTGGTTCGATTTCACGCTTCGGAAGCATTTTCTGAACTACTTTTCTTTGGGACTTTTATATATATTGTGGAAATTCAGGCGTCCACAACCAGTTGCTCGACGCCATCTTCCCTTGGAGAATTTTCGTGTCTCTCTCCTCTCGATCGGACGGGTGGCAGCTGGTCATAAATCGCCGTCACCTTGTTGCCACCCCGCCCTCGAAGGTTAAACACGGTGTCCCATTGGCTCAATTTTGGCGGGATTCGGACCTTGCTCGCGCTCGCCTAGAAGCGGGGCGCGCGACGAGGATTTGGGGACCTCGAAGGGTGCGTGCGCGTTTTGGCCGCTCCGGCCGGCGGCGATCCTTTGTTCTTTGTTCTTCGTCGCCGGCCGGCCGGCGGTCACGTCGTTTTGTCGGGGCCCCGGCCTCAGCGGGCGCGCGCTACCCTCCGCGGTTTCGAAGTCCCGAGGTAGCGCTTCGCGATCGTGCATTGTATACGCTTCTTTCAAGTGTTGCTTTGTCTGTTCTGTTTCTTCTGCTCCTGGGGTGCGAGATCGCGGGAGCGCTGGCCGAAGGGTAGGTCGGCTCTCCAAACCTGTTTCTTTCTTTGTTTGTTTTATAGGTGTGCCATTCGCGGCCACATTTGGTAACTTGTATTAGCTAATTGGAGTCGTGTGTAATTATGTCATTCGCGATTGATTCTGGTGTAAAACAATTGATCTCTTTGCAGTCCCAGTAATAAACTACTAATTTGGAGAGTGTCGCCTGGGGTCTCCCTCGCTGCGCGCGACGGCTCGCCGTCCCTTCGCCGTGACGGGCCGAGTTCTCGCGCGCAGCAGTTCGAACGGTACACGGGCGTGGGACGAACGAGGACGCGGCAGCCTGCATGAAGCTCCCAGTGCTCGAACCCGCGGTGGTGTTTGGCGCGTACGGCTAAAGAGTATATAGCGAGGACCGTGCGCGCCGGGGGTGACGACACCACAATATATATATATACATACTTATACATATATATACGATGCATGACGGCGGCGACAGGGACGGCAAAAGCCAGCCGAGACTGTCCATATAATTGCTATCGCAATAAAAGCAGTGGGCCGTAATATAACCTCGCTCTTGACCATGTCGCCGCACCAAACCTGCCAGCACATTCCTAGCTTAAGGAGAGTGGACGAAATGCACTGAAACAGGAGCTTTTTAAGTCTGAATTCGCATGTGTCCCAGATGTTTGAGAACGATGCAGGGAATGCGTACCGACCTTACAGCTGCGTTAGACGAGCGTCCGCATTAAACCTAAATCGATGGCTAACACGATCAAAAGACATGTGCACCGAAAATCAGATCTCTGAGCGCTGCGTTCGTTGCACTGAAGCGCATTCCGTCCCTATCATTTGTGTCGAGAGTGTTTGAAAAAATCGTGATGTCAGGATGGCGCTGAAGAACAAGAACCGGAAACATGGGGCGCGCTTCTCGCCGAGCTCCCGCTATTCAGCGGCCGCTGACATGGACAGTTCACTACATGGACGCATCGAAAAGAGCTCCTCCGGTGAAGTGCTGTATTTTATTTCTAGATTCCTCATTCGAATTAAAAGAAAACACTAACGGCGGCGCGCCGCAATTATTGCGCGGCGGTGGCGGCGGCGTGATCTCTCTTCGGACTTCGGCGGCGGCGCGAGCGTCGTCACCAAAAACAGGCGGTGGCGGCGGCGGCGCGGCGGCGCGGCGCAGCTTAGGGAGCCTACATGAACGGCCGTCATGTAGGCTCCCTAGCGCAGCTGCGCACACCTCTAATCAGAAGGTGGCAACATGGTTGATGAGATGGAGAGTTCATACATAGAACTTCCCCTTCAATACCGATTGTTGTCCCAAGACCTATATTATGGGGAAGCTAGCGATCCGCTAGTCATATATATACAGTCGACGTGGGTGTCGTTTTCCTTTCGGGCGGCAGGAACACACATGTACAGCTTTGATTGCTGCGCCCTGAGAGCATAAGGACAGAACTGATACAACAGGTTGGTTCTTCGATCAGCTCCAAGAGGGCTGCCGTGAAACGCTAGTGGCCATAATAGTTTGACTGCATTCTTTTGGAGCTCCAAGTTCCTCGTGGTTCCGAGAAAGTATCAGTACTGGGTCCTCGAAGTCGTTGATGCCCCATGCTCTTGTGTTCTTCTGTACTTCTGTACTTCTCCCGGCGAATGTAATCCGAAGGCAAGAGCTTTGAGTACCTATAGCGCTTGAGGGCTCCAGTGGTTGTTGCTGGACGACCATGTGCACACCGGACTTGAAAAGTTGGTTTGAGCCGTATCGTTTATGTTGAACTGCGCATAGAGGCTTGAATGCGTAGGTGCTTCAGCCCGCAACAACAAACCTTGATTCCCGCTTTCTTGAAGAACCTTCGCACCGGACCTGTTAAAAAAAAGGGGAAATCAGCCTCCTTTTTTGAACAGGGGAAAACAGGGAATATTCAAGGAAATGTTGTTGGCAACTAAGATGATGAAATGCTCGTAGTAAGAACCAAGAACCCGACACCGGCTCTGAAGGCAGCCCACTATAGCGGTGAGCATCACTATATGTGTTTTCTCTTAGTACCTCTTCCTGGAAGGCTGATTTTTTTCGACAGGCAATGCACCTGAAGGGCCACGCATTTTCCAATTCTCTCTCCAGAACAGGACCTGGCCTCCCTGGTGCTGTATTTGGCTGTCATCTATCGCGTGACACTTGCTACGTTGAACAGGAATGCTACAAGTCGACACAGAAAAGTGGAGGCGGGTTTCTTTGATATTAAGCACGCATACGGAAGTGCTCGGCGTTATGCGATCCTCGAAGCGATATAATTAACGTTGATGCATCGATAGTTAATGTACGCTTGAATGGTTAGTCACCTGAGTGGCTGAACCGTGCACATTTCGATAAGCGCAGGTGACACCATTCATGTATAATATTCACCTCATTGTTCCCCCGAGTGGTTCACAGTCCCACTCCCTCCAACGTTGACTGGACTTCCGTCTGCACGCACTAACATGGTAAAAATTAGCGCATATGCGGACATGTGCATAAGAGCATTTTGAAGCTAAAAATCTCAAGTTGTTTGCTCCACTAACGTGCGCTGACGATTACAGGCGAGTGCCATGGCGTTAGGGTATGTACAGTGCTTGTATATACGGACGAAAACAAATCACAGGTAACCGATAATTGTTAAAAGAGCACCAATGCCTGCTGCAATAAAGCACGTATTCCTTGGTTTAACGTTAAATACACGTCGCTGCTCTGAATCCGATACTGAAGAGTTTTGCTCCTGTCCTTCGGGTTGTGGCAGGAACAAAATGGAGTCCTTCGGAATCAGACCAGTTTCAACACAACAAAGATGTTCCTCTCTATCAGCGACCCTCCGAAATGAAATGGAGACCAGTAGTAACTAAGTTTGCTTTTTCGAATGTCGTTGACAGTTCTGGATATAACTCCGGACAATTAGATGAGAAAAATGGAATAAAAAAAGCCCGCTTAAAGAGAAACACTTTGGAGGCGACGAAAGCGTGTCGTCGAGTTTGCCTGCGTCCGCGTCCTTTCCCCTTTTCTCTCTACCGGTGTCCCGGTTGCAACGCGGAGCACGGACATCCATCTGCTTTTTTTTTCCCGGCTCGCAAATTCCTCTCCGATCCCGCGCGGACTACTATAGCCGCACGGACTCGTGAAGCTCCGAGCCCAGAGCCGGCAAAATATCCCGCGAGTGAAAGAGCGAGCGGTGCACGACGACCAAGCCTCCACCCCGTTCCGCCTTTTTTTTCTTTCTTTTTCGCTGTTTCAGCCGTGCCAGCAGACCAGCGCTCTGTCGCGAAGCGCACGGCAAAGCCTTTCGGCTTGCCCGACCACCCCTGGGAGTTCGCCGGCAGCGGCGAGGCCGGGGATTTTGGGATTCCAGAGACGCGATCGCGCTATTTCTCGGTCCCCATTCCTTCATCCCTCTCTCGTTGCCTCGGCGCCCTTCCCTACATCTCCCACACTACTTTCCCTGCCGCGGGATCGCTGGGCACAGAGACAGAGGGAGAGCCGGCGGCGGTTCGCTCGCGTGTACTCGAGCCGCCGGACGTGCCCGACATTCTGCTCTCGGTCGGATGGCAGTGGACCAAGCGATGCGATCAGGCCAGGGAGCGCATTCGCCGAGGAGGAGATCGTATTTCGTTGCGCTGCTGGCTTTGCCACTGAACTGCGCGTCCTGTAGGACTACGTGTGGGGCTGAGAAACTGGCCGCCGCTCCGGTGCCGTGGAGATGAGGTCGTGCGATTGTCCGCGTAGATAGGACAAGGGAACATGGCGGGTCGACATGAAGCGGAGTATTTGGTGCGGTGCGCAGACCATCCGCTCCATTGAGGATTACGAAAGTAGACCGCCACACGGCGTATGGAGCGCTTACGCGCCTGTGTAATGCGTATAGACTTGTCTCAAGGGGACTACCCTTGTTGTTTTGCGAATGCCCGATGTGGAGGCAGAAGAGGAAAACTGCGTACGACATGAACTCACTGCTGATCTTACAGTGGACGTCTGGTACTTCTCTATGGAGTCTTCTGCAACACGAGCACTGCGTTGTCACGAGACAGAGAGAAGAAAGTAAAATATCAGGAGATGCCGTTCTAGCCGTATACCTGGCATATTATTTCGTGTGACATACACGAAGCATCTACCACTCGCGGGAGACCCGAAATGGGATGATGATGTGCATGAAAATAGTCATGTTTAGCATTGTGCTAATAATGTTGTTACTACGCACAGAATGTCGTAAAACGAATGCGCAAGTCCCAGATAAAAGATACTTCGTGCGTTTGCTGAAAGTGAAATCCCTCAAATCTTGAAAATATTTTTTGCGACTCTTTAATGCTCTCGAACAAAACAATACTGTATTATAACGTTACTACTATTGCGTTCTGTTACTTCTGGCGTATTTTCAGCAGCACCTATATTAACCATGTTGAGTCACTCGAGTAACAGTTTCGTCAGCACCGTTGTTAACGAGCATCATCAGGGTGGCGCTGCCCACATTTCAATGCTCGTAACGCTACCAACTGTAATCAAACTCGCGAGAAATTGACTACGTGTCGTGTACTGGAATTATGAGTACTCTCGAGAAAATCTATTTCGCTGTCTGAATGGGGCCTTTGTGATATGCAGCCTTTCAATAAAAGTAACTCAACGATCTGTTACATAACTTCATGGAATGCATCCAGTGCCGTATAGAGGCACTCGATGCAAATTTCTGTAGAATTCCGCTGTGTTTTAGCTATCCTTTTTCAAAATGAGCGCTTTATTATAGTGGCCCTCCGCTGACAGCCTCCGTAGAGACTGCATTGGATGATACAATTTTAAAAGGAACAAAATTAATACGGTGGCGCAACGAAGAAAACTATCTCTGTAGTCCTGCTAATTATTTACTAATTGTAGGTAGAGATACGCGCTCATTAGCGCACAGCCCTATTTGTCCTAGTGACATGTGTTCACTCTAGTTATTAGCGGAAAAGCTTAATCAGTTCAAGTACGTTGTTTACGTAAGCCAACGACACATGTTCGTCGACGCTAATCATGTGCGCCTCTTGCAGTAACTTGCTTCGGTATGCCAGGCTGACCTTTGACCATAAGCTACATAGCACTACACAGAAAAAAAAAAATCGGCAGATCCCACGTACCGTGGGAGTCGATGTTATGCGAAGCATGCGGCGGGTAGGTGACTGTGGCGTAACTTTTTTTACTGAGCGACTCGTTACAAAATGACGCTAAAGATTTGTATAAATTTTATACGCACACTTATATATGTTGAAGAGCCGCATATGTGTTATATAACCAGTTGTTTACGGTTGGGTAACGCTGCCAATGGCAACGTGGGTATTACCAACACCAGAAGCGGTAAGCTGATATGTAGTGCTTATACGTGTCCCGAGAGCGTACGCACGTTTCACGAACCCGTGTGCATCTGTGCAACAAGTTCTTGACAGTTCTTGAACAAGGGCATCATCACCGTGCTCCGTGAGCACCGGCAGCTGGTCACGACTTGTTATAGGGACCGGTCGTGATCGTGGTGACGAGGGGTCCATGTGTAGTGAAGTATGTGGTATAGTAGAGCGGTTGGAATTCCTGGATGCCTCGGTCATTTCGTAGACAAATTGTCTGTCGACAGAGTCGGCGACATGTCGGATCCTGAAGCCACCCTTCGCGTTGGTGAGGTAGAGGCCATCGAGGCTGGTAGGCCTGGATAGTGCAACGTAGACCAACATCAGTGGATGGTGTTTGTCGTATTTGTAGACCACCTGGGCGTATGCGGCCTACGTAGCCGAGTCTACAAAGCGACTGTCAATCAATCTGGCATCATCCTCGGTCAGCATGAGGCCATCGCCCAGCTTCGTAAGAAATGAAGAGGACACTGCGTCGTTCTGGCGGACTAAGTACACTTTACGGTGCGGTGATGTGGATATCATGTGTAACTTTCGTTAATGTATTCCTCCGGGATCGAGCAATGCTTCAATATAGCTTGCTGAATCATAGGAATACAAACGTAATGTTTAGTAGACTGCTATAAAACCGGAGCCAACACTGGAACTACAGACGTTAATCTGACATGACGCCTGTATCGTACGAGTAGACATCGCAGGAGTATAATGTAGTGTTTATTGCTTTCTTGAAAATTAGATCGCCAGCACCACAACCACAATTGACGTTTGCACCGATATACGCCTGCGTAGGCTGTTTTTTTCCAAACCAGTCTTATAGGACCTGCGTGGCTCAGTGGTAGAATACCTGATTGCCACGAAGAATGCTTGGGTTCGATTCCTGCTGGGATCCTAATTTTCATTTTTTCCATTCGTTGAGTCAACGCTGCCGGTGTTGGATTTCCCTAAAGGTACATTCACACCGAAGGCGGGGCGGCAAAGCGGTCAAGCGGGCTTTTCAAGGCGGCGAGGCGGCGAGCGCGCGTGCCTGTTCAGACCGCATGGCTCTCTTGGCTGCCCGCGCGGCCGAGGAGGCGGGGCCTCTCGCGCTTTAGCGCACGTGTCGCTATCACGTGGCACGGCTTCTCCCAAAGAGACACCCGCACCACCGCCGCGCCACCGCCGCAGCGCGTTCTGATTGGCTGCGGCAAAGCGGCGAGTAGCGGCGAGCGGCAAAAAAATTGGTCCGAGAGCGATCGGACCTGCCGCCTCGTTTTCCGCCCCGCTTTCGCCGCCTGGAGAGGAGGTTTTGCCGCTTTCCGCCTCACCGCTTTGCCGCTTCGACCGCCCCGCCTTCGGTGTGAATGAGCCTTAACACTCTAGCATTTAAGTTAACAATTTCAGTTCTCGCCGTTCCTGGGTAGATATAAACTGTCAATCACCTGTGGCGCATACCCGTACACCGCGGCCCGTGGTAAACGGGTATGTGCCACACGTGTCAAGTGGAAAGGTTTTGACGACGTACGCGACAAGATTTTAACGTTATTCATGTCATGACCAGGCAGTCATATTTGTCAAGTCCCCTTACCCTCCCATGCAAATTTTGGTCTACACCAAGTTAAGGAGGCGATCATGAGAGCACCAGACGTAGGCGGCTAGATAGATAGATAGATAGATAGATAGATAGATAGATAGATAGATAGATAGATAGATAGATAGATAGATAGATAGATAGATAGATAGATAGATAGATAGATAGATAGATACGCTCAAAGTGCCAGAGGTTCGCAAAGAAATGCTTCGCATTTAAAACAGATGCTGGATAAATAGTCACGTTAGAGAGGCGCCAAACGCGAGCGTAGGCTTCCAGATAGCTGCAGCATCAAAATGTTGTCGCAAGTTCTATAGTGTATACAAGCTTCATCAAACGAATGCACAGAATCGCGACTCAGAAAGCAAATATTGATGTCACTAACTTGATAACAAGCTTACATACACGCAATACCAGACATAACCATACGCAGATGCTCACTGAATACACGTACCTTCCATACGGCCTGTTTCAAAAATTAGTTTTTTTTTCCATTGACCATAAGAGAATGGAACAACCTTCCCCTACATATCATAGAAAGCACATCACTAACACAGTTCTTAACAGCACTTGAAAACGAACCTTGAACCCTATTAGGTAGTTCTGTTTCTTTCCCCTTCATATTGATATATGAAACTACAACTGTCACCTGTTTGTTATTAATGCATTTTTCTGCTCTTATTTTTCTTTTGCCATACTTGGTGTCCCCCACAATGCATTTGTTGCCTCGCGCTGAAGCACCACTGACTAAAAATGCTTACACGTTGGTTTAACAATGTTTTTCTTTTTTTATTTTTCTTCACTACCTTTTTATGTCACTATGCGAGCCTGTTTTCTTTACATTCACATACTGCTAATTGTTCTTGTATTGCACTTTCTTTGTAATTATTGTTGTTGCCATTGTACCACAAGTTGTGCAATTTTGCATTCAATTACTGTATATGCCCTCCTGCTATGATCCCTTGGGACTTGGCAGTATTGACAAACAAACAAACAAACAAACAAACAAACAAACAAACAAACAAACAAACAAACAAACAAACAAACAAACAAACAAACAAACAAACAAACAAACAAACAAACAAAACAACAACAACAAACTAATAAATAAACAAACTAATAAATAAATAAATAAATAAATAAATAAATAAATAAATAAATAAAATAAGTCATAACTAATAATAAATAAATAAACTCGTGCTCAATCGGCCTCCTTTTCTGCTACCTTCTCGTTTACTTAGCGTCAACCTTCGCTCCATTGAATTGGTAGCTCACTTGACATTACCAACATGGCGAGATTAATTAACCGAAGTAGCCATCATGACATCGTACATACTGACAACTGAGATGCTACTCTATTTTGAAAAGGCTCAATTACTAAACAATATTTTTACATCTTTCTTCACTCACGAAGACAATACAGCGCCTTGTGATGAATGTTCACACTGATATAGCGACGTTTAACATAAGGGAAGATGCAGGAATTACGTTTTTTAAACAATCATAACTTTTCTGTGGCGCCTGATCCGCTGGAGTTGAACAATGAGGTAGCAAAAATTGCTGACTCGCCTTGCAATTTTTTGTGCCCTCTTGTTACAATCATTACCATTCCTCAACATTGGCGGGTAGCTAATGTTCTCATCTTCAAATTTGGCGATCTCTCATTACCAGCAAATTAATACAGTCGAACTCGCTTATATCGGACACGTCAAAAAACAAAACCGGGGAGTAGTTCGATACATCGGATAACTCGGTGAAATAGTCTTGGCGATGCGAATTTCGGTACGCAAGTTGGTTTTACGGCGCTGCCTAATGATAATGTAAGGACGATGCCTTCACGGCAATACGCGGAAAGTGTTTTATGCCGGGATACACCACGGCTCCACTGACGCATTTCCGTCACGGATATGACGTTCTAAAATATAAAGACTAACATATGGCAAAGAAAAAGCTAGAAGAATAAGTTCCTTCACCGGGAACGAACTTATACCCCTCAATCCTCAGGACGCAGCGCGAAACGACTCCGCCACAGATGGCACGTTCTTTGACATACTAACGGCGTGCTATTTATATACACCATTTGCCGGTGGCTGTACTAAGAGATCGCGGTACATCAGCGTGTTTTCGTTATCGAACGCCGGAACGGCGCGCGTCGCCTCACGCGTTGGGATGAGCGGGAGCCTCTACAGGGCGTGGTCGCTCCTGCGCGCGCGCTTATCTTGTACGTCTTGCGCTGTCACCGCAAGTTTGAGCTGAAGTTACAGAGAGCACGAAGGTAGCTTCGCTCACTGCAGCGGCTGCTTCTGCGAAAGGAGCGCTCTGCTCACCAACAAATAAGTTACAACTGTGACAGTTCGCGCTCCTCCTGTGTATACTTGTGCGTTCGTTTCGTGCGTCCTCCTTTGTATTAGACCAGCGCGCTTTAACTGTCAAGCTGTGACAGCTGTTAGTTCGCGCTCATCCTGTGTATGTTCGTTCCGTGCGTCCTTTCTGCTTGAGCAGCGCGTTCGAGCTGCTTGCCGTTCTTGACGTGACATTACAACTTGTTGCTACAGCATTCATTCCTTCGCCCCCAGGGCGAAACAATCCACAACAAACGCTCAACTACGTCTGTGAAGACCCGTTGTTACTTTCGTTGTTATGCCAATTCCTATGACAAAGGGATCAACCATGTTTTTCTTTCTATTTTGTATTTTTCTGTAGTTTGTAACGGGGATGCGGGGTTACATGCAGGGGCGGGTTATACGCGATGAAATACGGTATCGACTGAAATGGCGCCTCATAATTTTCATACGCGGCTCTGCGTGCTCGTCGGGTGCCGGAGGCGTCTAGTCTGCCTTGGCCCTAGTGTCGGCCTTGTTTTTCAATGTCTTGCCCAGCGTGCTTCTTGGGATGCTGTACGCTGCGGCGACGTAATGCTTCTTTTCCCCAAATTCGACCGTATTGATTATCGCCAGCTTTAGGGCCGGCGGCGCAGCGACGAGGAATCATGGGGGCGGAAACCACGTGATGGCAAGCGGCAGTTTCCACTCGCTCCGAGCAGCGTTCTCCCTAATCACACCGCTTGGTCTCTGAAATGCCTGCAGGAAAGTCCTCACCCGTGAGGAAACGCCAAAAGTTTGAGAGGGGAAGCTAAATTCACGGGGGCATTTCCCCTCTATTCGGAAGTTCGATTTATCAAGTGTTCCGGCTGTTTTTGTTCGATGTAGCCGTAGATTTTGCTACGCGTTAACGTTTTAAGTATTTCCGTGATTGAAAACAGTTCGATATAAAGGATAATTAGATTTACCAGAGTTCGATGCAGTCGGGTTCGACGGTATTCCATTTACTTAAGCAGTGCAATCTGCAAAGTTATGCAGTACATATTGCACGCACAAATCGTAAACGACTTTGAAAACAAAGCATCATTTCTCATAGTGTACGGTTTTGGGATGGGTTTTTTACGTGAGACTCAAGTCTTAGGTTTGCAGACACGATGTGCCCATCGCACTAAATTCTGGATTTCATCTGCACAATGTCCTTCTTCATTACTCAAAAGCTTCGGGTCGTGTTCCTAACTATATTGACTTTCGAAGAGTAGCGCAAAAGATAGAAGCAAAGAAGGCACAAATATGTAGGACGAGGGCAGGTGCTTTCGTCTTGTACTTTCTATTTCTGTGTTTTGTGCCGCTGTTCGAAAATCAAAGTATGAAACAACTGGCCCAAAACGAAGTTCATTTTTTTTAACTAAACGCTATTGCAGAAACCAATGCGACTAAACGTACTCCCTATCGTTGTGTGATCGATTAAAGAGCAGTTTCCACTTGGAACACAGCATACGTCGATTAATCCAAGGGGCATCAGCTAACCTGGCTACGTTAACACTGCATCAACTAATCGGTATAGGCCGGCTAACTTAAGCGCACATTGAAGCACCCTCGTATACCCAGTCATGTAAGCTCGAAAACTTTACACTTGTTCTTCCGAAAATTCAATATGCCTGGTCCATTTTGTGCCCAGATCAATTGTACCTAGCTAATCACCATGGATCTTTGCAGAACTGCGTTGCGCGTTTTATGTCTTGCGATTACTTACGTAATTCTAGCATCACCTATCAAGCCATCGTACTTCGCTACTGTAAGTGATGCGATGTCGTCGAGCACGGAATGTCGCCGGAGCCCACGTTTCAACAAGTGAACTTGTCTTCGTCAAGGCAGCAAAGGTCTCATGTACGCCTTGCCCACGCTTCCGCCCGACCTCAAGAGTGGAGGAGGGAAGGGAAAGCTAAAAAGGCAGTTGCTGCCTCCACGAAGACAAGTCCGTTTATGGCTCCAGCGACATTCCCTGTTCAACGGTTTCTTCTGACTTCAAACCTGCATCTTCCCGTGAACGTGTGTCTTGTCCAGGTCGTAACTGTAACTGACATAAGTTCTAGGAGCTGCTGCACACGGAGCCTGCCTACTGACACCGCAATTCATTCTCATCGTTGTTCGTCTGTTGTTTCTGCTTCTAAGCTTCTTATTTCTACAAGTGATCCTTGTAAATATACGCATATTATCTGTTTGTCAACGTCTTGTAACTCGAACTCAGCGCACCTGCACGGTAACATTTTTTTTTTCATTACGCCGGCAATATGCGTCATCGTATATTTTATTATTTATTGCATTATTTACATTACTGCTACACGTTCTCTATATTATATTTAGGAATTATTTTAGCATTGATGTGTTGCATTAGCACCACCCCGGTGTAAATCCCTTCTGAAGGACTTTTGAAGTATTTGTCAAATAAATAAAGCGCTTTTAGTTTCAAAACATTTGCTTCGAAAGAAGATTTAGGACTGATCTCTCATGTGACCGATTTATTTCTTTGGCAGTTTATAGGATTCATAACACACTACAGAAGTGACAGAATCACCGTTCGATATGACGCGAAATTGTTCTTGGGATGAGAGCCACCGGACTCCGGATGTTCTCAGGTGCATTCTACGCAGATCACCACGCCTACACGTTCCACTCTCCTATTGCACAGAATTCCACCGCGGAAAGCTGCGATATATCTCCGTCTGAAGCGTCTATTTTGGTGGTGGGGCGGATAAAGGAACAGTCCGCGCAAAATTCATCTCTAGCGCTTCAGAGGCGAACGGCTCCTGCAAACCGCCGGCGTCTCATAGTCACCAAGTCAAGCGCGTGTGAATTTTTTCTCACGCCCAGATGAACGTACGCGTAGTGCTGTGGCTGCTTCGAGGCCGGATCGAAACCACGACGGCTCTTCGTCGCGGTTGCGCTGGTGCTTGCGCTGTGAGGACCGAGGGCGAACCGGAAAGCAGCGGAGCGGCAGCCCGCTTTTGTACGGGAGTCACAAAAAGCTGCCGCAGCGACTCTGCGACAGAGCCGCCCCAACGGGATAGACAACAAAGGATCCTCCGGAGGAGAGGAAAATGGTGAGGGAGAAAGCCGCTGCGGCTGTCGCCTGCCTTTTGTTCCGCGGCCAGCCGGGCACCGTTTCGTTGCGGCAGTGCAGTGTAGGGGTAAGGTGGAGGGGGGGGGGGTTGCAGGCTGATCAAACAACGCGTCCGGCGGCGCCCCGTTAAGTGGTCCCGCCGAGCCGGTGCCATCCCTGCGGTTCGGCCTCGACCGGCAGCGAGGCGAGGCAATCAGCGCCACCTCCAAGCTGGAGACTTTGGCCGGACGCGCCGACTTTCGGGGATCACCCGAAGGTCCTTTCCCTGGTCCTTTTCTCCGCTCCCTGGCTACTCCTTCCCTATTTCTCATTTCCCCAAATGCTTCTCTTTTATTCGTCGAGCTTTTAGCTCTGAAGTTGATCCTGAGAAAAAGTAAGAATAAGAAGAAAAGCGTTAGATGATGCTGGATGACTTGACGTCTAAACGAACAGGAATTTTCGCTAGGGAAAACAAGGAATTTTGATTCGTTGTTTATAGTGAACGCTCCGAGAGTTCGAAGAGCGACGAGGCAGTCCCAAGCTTCCAAAATTCCGCCCATTTCTTTCATAGGTGGAGGTTTCAAGCGTCCCCTTCTCGAGGAGCCTACAAGCATCCTTCGTTTGCAGTAATTCGCCAGTACAGCAGCGCGGGAAATCGCCCTTCGCTTCACAGTACTCACACAGACTAGATCACGCAACGGCAATACACATACTCTGCATACCTCACACTGACTCTCATACTGAGTCTGCTGTTTGCTAGTACTGATAGTAGTTCTGAAACGTGCAATATCCAACATAAACAGTACACTTTAGAATACTGTGACTGGACGGATTCGTGGCGTAGATAGATATATAACACGCTGGCAAAGCGCCAGCAAAGGTAAGAAGGTCGCGAAGATTACTGCAGCGCCTGTTTGTGACTTTGTTCGCAGAAGGTGTAAGGTGCACCTACCCCGTCACTTAATTCAGCAGTTTTGCAGCGTGACAAGAATGGCAATGGGACAAGCACATACTGAAATCGTCATAGTGGGTGAACTACTGGACCAAGTTTCGGTAAGAACGACAAGCTGATGTCAAATAGTAGACTGCTGGCGGAACTCAATCGTAGGCAACAACAGTTTCCTTTGCTGTCAGACACAAGGGGACATTGCCACAGCACAGTTGCATCTTATAGGTCAGTACTTCGCAATGAAACATTCAAAAGAAAGCATTAGGAAACGTTCAGGCGCTGATAAGCCTGCTAGTACCACATACGCAGACCTTGTGAGCGCGGAGATGAAGTGACGAAAGAAACAGCAAACACATTCTGGAAAGAAACAGCCGGAGTGCACGGCGTTCGGCCAAATCGGGGCACGTCCGTTCCGCCGTCAGCGCTCGAACTTGGCGAGACAGCGGTGGCAGCCGTGCAGACAGCTCAGCGCGCTCGAGGTTCCATAGGACCGTCCTACGCTCTCCTCCTCCTCCCGATGCTGCTGCTGCTACGGCCTGCCGCGCTCTCGGTCTCATTAGCGCGCCGCTCGCAAGAGTATGCGCTCGGCGAAAGGAGCGACAGCGTGGCAGAGACCCGGGTGCTGGATTTAATCGATGGTTAGACGGCGCTCGCTTCGGCGGTATCTAATTAAATTCGCGGCAAGCCTCGGGGTGCGCGCACGTTTTTACCTTTTCCCCTCACGACCGCCCCCCTGTGTGTATGCTGTGTGCGCGTGCCGACGGGGAAAAATTGTCCGGAGAAAATACGGCATGTGTTAGTGTGGGCCACGTCTTCGTTTTTCTCAGCATCTGTGCACACGGGATGAGTCTTGTGCGATCACAATGAATGCTTTTGACATGCCAGGCTTACCAATATCCCGTGACACCTCTCAGGTCGACACGAGGGAGTAACTCAGTATATCTCACAGCGGACCCTCAAGAGGCCAGCAAATACTGGATTCGACATGCGCAACGCAAAGACTACGAGCATGAGAATGGAACAGTTTCTGGGGGAGAGAGCCTGACGGTGAACTCCCCAATTGCACAGTTTCAGCCTTTCCTTGACGCACAGGGATTGTTGCGAGTGAAAGGTCGTCTTCAATTTTCAAAGGTATCCGAAGACGTCAAGCATCCAATCCTTCTTCCGAAAGATACGTCGTAACCGGGCTTATAACTCATCTTCGAACTCTTCACGGAGGTGCTCTAAGCACTATGTCTGAACTGCGCGAATGTTACTGGATTCCGAGCTGTCGGCAGTTGGTGAGGAATGCGATAGCACGATGCTCCCTGTGTACCTTTTCAAGTTGTGGGCATAGACTTCGCCGGCCCTCTTTTCACCAAAAGTAAAACGACAAGCGCAAAGACTTACATCACCTTGTTGACCTGCGGAACAACGAGAGCAGCGCACTTAGAGTTAAGTTCCATCCTTCCAACTGAATGTTTTCTGCTGGCCCTTCGACGCTTCGTAGCGCCCAGGGGTCTGCCGCAGACTATTTACAGCGATAACGCTTTGACCTTTAATAAGGCATCAAGGGAAGTTCAAAGCCCCGGGCCTGGAAAATTCTTTGCAGTCGTAACATTCCGGACCACTGCAGCTCTCAGCGCATCACGTGGAAATTCTTAATAGAAAAGGCAGCTTGGTGGGGCGGCTGGTGGGAGAGAATGGTGAAATCCGTGAAGGTTTCCCTGCGAAAAGTTCTCGGACGTCAAAGCCTGTCTTTTGAAGAGCTCATTACAGTCTTGGCGGATGTGGAAGCAGCGATAAACTCGCACCCACTCAGCTATGTTCTAGAGGAACCATGTGAGGCGTCAGTGCTTATACCATCCCATCTGTTGACAGGAAAGAGACTGGTAGTTTTACCTGCCTGAAAGCGCTGTTCCCACTTCTACAGCAGCTGACATTAACCGACGCTGGAGGTACCGACGATCACTTGTCAACGCCTTTTGGAATCGATGGCAAAGGGATACCTGCTACAGTTTGCGCTCAGCGCACCTAGTACCGTACGTCAAGACAGGACACTTCTTTTACGGTAGACGACATTGTGATTGTACACGAAGGGCAGGCCATACAAAGCCGCATATGTGGAAAACAGGAAAGAGTTGTCGAAGTTTTCAAAGGCCGTGACGGAGCTATGCGTTCTTGTGCCATAAGGTTGTCCACTGGAATCACTCTACGACGTCGGGTATAACTCATCTACCCTTTGGAGACAGAAGTAAAATGATCAAAGCTCATTTTTTGGGGGGGGGGGGGGGGAGGATGTAATAAAATGATAGAACATCAAAGCCAGACGGGCAAACCAAATAACACCAAACGAAAGGCCGTCTCTTCAAGAACATGCGACAGCGAACATGGAACCGTTGACAGACGAGAGCCAGACGCACCGTGGAGCGCCAACCCAGACAGGAGAGAGTGCGCTCCCTTCTCCCCATGGAAAGAAGTTGGTTGAGTGGGGCAGTCTCGACACTGAACTTGAGAAAAGAAGACGTGTGTTGTTTTGTACGTGTGCGTGTAGTACTGTTTTTTCCATTATATCCTTACTCACGTGTAAACCTGAATTATTTCGAACAAGTAAATCAGTTAATATAAATAACAGGTTTCGCCCAATCGAAAAGAATGTAGATACAATCAGAGGAGCGCTCAGCCCGAAAAATGCAGCTGAGCTGCGTTCTCTTTTGGCATGATCAGGGCTCGTACTCGAAAAACATCTTACGCAAAAAATTTTCATAAGAGAATATTTCAGCCAATCACGGACATATTAGTAAAGCTAGCTGATCAAACTGGAAGACGCATTTACGAAAGAGAAGCATTGCGAATTGGGCCCCAGTTTGTCCTCGAAGTTTTTGAGCCCGTTTGTTGTTGAACATGTTACGTCTACTCGTTTCACTGTATCGGCTGCTGCAGAAGAACAGACGTTTGGTACTGGGAGAAGAGCAACAAATCGCGTTTGACAAAAGAGAACGGTGTTTGCTGCAGGCAGGGGTGTTAAAGTGCACTTCAACCTTCACAGCCGCTGAAGCATCGCAAAGAGGCATCGGCGCAGTACTGTTTCACGCGAAAAGGAACATCAACAACCCTATCTGGTTCCGTTTGAGAACAGTGTAGAAAGCACAAAATTTAATCGCATCTTCAACGTGAAGCATTAGCTCTGTTTTTGGGGTAATGAAGTTTCGTGATTATCTTCTCGGCCAAGAGTTCATCCTGGTCACGGACCATCAGCCGCTCCTGAGCCTGCTAATAGGATCGGCATATTACACCACTGGCTGCTGTCGCATACAGCGCTGGCCGCTGTATTTGGAGAGATTTCCTCACAAGGTACAGTATTCGCCACGCTTAAAAATGTTATAGCAGCGCGTATTGCTCGGTACGAATGGTAACACGAAGACACAACTTTAATAGCTATATAATACAGATCTTGCAGATTGAAACAGCGATGATAGTACTGTATTTACGTACTTACCGTACGGTAAACCGGCGCTGCCAAATACTGGAACGGTGCTGAACAGTTCTGCGGTTTCCTCGAGGTCATTGGTCTCACTCAAAGGCAGATTCTAGGAGTCGTATTCATGCACATCAAGAAAACGACTTGACTCGTAGGGAACTTCGATTTATGGATTTGTTATACCCGCGGTACCCATATTAAAAGGCGTCTGGCAAAAAGAACATTGTTTACTTGCTAATCGTTCGAGGGAATTAGAACTTCAAACTGGGCGTGTTGGATTTGGTTTCATGATGGAGGGTACAAAGCAGCGCAGACACACGAACACAAGAAGTACAACGAACGACGGGGGCGCTGTTCTCGCTTAGAGAGTCGAATGGCTGGAAGGATGTATCATCGCGAAGGCTAGCTGGTGGAAGGCGCGACCCAGAAAAACGCGGTGACAGCTGGGGAGAATGCAGCTGATGTATGTTTCCTTGCGTCGTGTCATAGAAATAACATGATTTTAATGACTGTGCCTCAGGAATGACATGCACACTACACTTCCATGCTACCTAACATACCACTACTCAGTGCTTGCAAGTCCAATTATGTAACGGATAGGGAGATGACTGCACGCTACACTTCAATGCTACCTACTATACCACTACTCAGTGCTTGCAAGTCCAATTATGTAACAGATAGGGAGATGACTGTTGTACTTATTGCAAGTTACGGTGAAAACTAAGCGATCTGAAGAGGTTCAGCTCCGCTTGGGAAATCGTTTTCTCCGACAGTAGGAAGCATGAGCGTCGGTAGGATTTTGTTTTGGGGATGCAAGCCTGTGTTGCATCGCGGTTAGGAGAGGGGGAGAGCGCTGGTGTAGCTTGGGTGGGGGCAAGTGCTTGTGTGGCTTGAGGGGGGTAAGTGCCCCCTTTGCACCCCCCTGCCGACTCCCATGGTAGGAAGTTACCACAGTGGCAACTGTTGTGTTGAACGAACGGTTACCTACGCGCCCCCGCAGCCATATCACATGCCAAGTGAGCTTGAAAGAAGCAAACGTGTTTAGAATATTTCGGCGTCGCGAAATGCCACAGGCCTCATAACAAAACCGTGGTTTTGGGTCGTCAAAACCTTTTTTGATGTCCAGTTACATCGTGATACGACTTTTTCATGACCATAGGAAGAAATAGACAATGTAGCAAAAGAATGCATGAACGACGTGAATCTGTGTCCCAATAACATGTACGAAAAAATTAAGAAAAACGAAAGTGGACTAAGACATAACCTGACAAACGTATCGATAAGGCTGCACGCCATTGTTCGATGTCTAACGCTCACGACCTCACAGACACTTCCAAGTGCAAGGAATCGGTATAACTCAATGATTAGTGCTTCGGCGACACTTTTTGAGATGGTGTCGGGCCGAGCTTTGTTTTTCTTTGCCATCACGTGAAAATGAAAGTGATGTGGTCTCATGAAGACGATATGGTGACGTTGGTGCAACGGGACCGAAAGATCCAGAAAACCAATCGTAAGACTTCTTAATTAATGTAATAGCATAATAAATAAATAAATAAATAAATAAATAAATAAATAAATAAATAAATAAATAAATAAATAAATTGTAGCGAAGCATTGTAACTCTGAATGGGTCGTCCTCTCCAGAGCCTACCAGTGGGCTGTTCTCTTCGGCTCTTTTCTGAAAGAACGCCGCTCGTGCTGGGAGTCCGTTCTCCACATTTACTCTCGCCGTTGCGCATTGTCGCTGAGTGCCGTCCAATAAACGCTTTTACAAAATAAATAAATGAATATCAGGTTACGCGAGGCAAAATTACACAACAGTTACAGATGCTGAAACAGTGGCTGCTACAGGGCTACATGGATATAAGAGAGCGCGCGAGATGTAATCAAGCCAGGAACGTGCATTTCCTCAGAAGGAAAACTAGACCGCAAGCCTAAGACGATCTGGAAAACAGCTAGTTCGTTCACCATAGAGTGATTGGTCAGATGCCCTTTTTTCAGTAATTGGCGATTTTGATCAACCACGCGAGGGCAAGCGAAAGGGTTGCTTTCCGAGCCTTTATAATTTGGCGACCTGGACTCGGTGCCAAACGCTAAAACAAGCGGCAATGCAGCAGACTATTTGGCGGCGCTGAAGTATTACCAATAATACTGAAGTATAACGCGCCAACTTGCTCAAGCAAGATTGCACTGAAGCAATGTTGGCGCTGAACTTGCCGCAGGCGTACGAGGATGTCAAAAGCAAGCGCGCGTTTTTTCATCTGATCATGTTTAGGAGCGAAATCTCCTTGCTAACTGCCCCACTAGCTTGCGACGCAGTACAGTATTCTAATCTTTCAGCGCTTACGTTATTTACTTTATGTTAATTGCTTTGTTGTGTCGTTTCACAAATGAGTTTCATTCCTCGTCAATCCTCTTATGCGCTACACTGATTCTCCAATTGTCTATCGCTGATATTCACCGCCCCGGTGTTCATTGCGCTAATGTTTATCGCACTAACTCTCTCCGTTACTGTCTTTAGGACAGAGCTTTCTGAAGATTGATTTTACTTTTATTAACCGTTGGATGTGAACTTTGGCATTCCTGCTTGATATGCGTTATGGTTTCTGAAGTTTTTAGAAATTCCACACACCACTCGGTACAGGGGCGACATCTTCCGAGTGGTGAGGGAACCAATACGAATGTGAATGGCGATGTACTTCCACTCCACTTTACTGAAGCGAAAAATCTGCCAAGAACTTGATGTCTGCCTTCTCGTGAAGCTGCCCCTTTTCGACAAGAATTCCTTTCGACGAGGAACGCATCCGCTTCCGGTGAGACCGTGTGAGCTGCCGCGGGTGGCGTTATGTTGTGTGCGTGTTTGTGTGTGTGTGTGTGTGGGGAGGGGGAGGGAGGGGTTGGTGGATGCGTGTGTTTACGTGTATTATTCAGGCACGGCGTCGTGCTCCCTATTGGGCTGCAGAAATCAGGTGCCTTTTCTCTTCTCCTAGATCACTAATAATAATAATAATAATAATAATAATAATAATAATAATAATAATAATAATAATAATAATATAATAATAATAATAATAATAATAATGTGTATTGATCGCTCGGAAGACCAGGCGAAGACCGATCTTTGCTGAGCGTGTCGTAACGTGTCCACAGACACTTTCTTTTGCTAATTTGGTCGATCCTGCAGATAATGGAGTCGAGCAAAGCAGCGTAGAAATCATTTGCACTTTTTTAATTCAAATAGAGCAATCTTAAGTGAAAAGGAAAGGGAACTGGACGAAAAAAACAATTTTCTACCAGTGGCAGCCGAGCCACACGCATTGGCTTTCTCCGTGCATCAAAACTTCCAAATGTGTTGCATCAGCTGCTGTTCACAAGTCTACACGACGGTGTTATTTACGCATGTGCAGCAGATATAAGACGGATAGTTCGAACCAGTGTCACTAATGTCCCTGAAGGTGTATGTGAAACTTTTAGAGCAGGCAGCCAACCAATAACCCTTATATTCTGGGGGATTGAACACTAGAGGATGGTGGTTTGGTGGGCCGGGCCCCACCACCGTATATTAAAGAGGATCACGGCACCCTGGCCTGGTAATCAGTAATACATAAGTGTCTGACAAACACATGGATACGTACAAATAGTCCATATTGGATTGGGGGCGCGGGAGGGTCTAATAAATGTTACGCCCCATTTTAAACAAACGAAGAAGTTAAGCGCTGTGAATCGAACATGCCTGGAGGCATGAAATCAGCTGTAGTAGAGATGCTCGCTATTCATTTGTGTGTTGTGCTGCATGTCAGACTTCGGTTGCTTCATGGATTCGTACGTAGTACTTTGCTTTCATGTTGCTTGACTGCATTGAGTGCTCTTCTCCTGATCTCACGACTTAATTTTATGTGTGACACCGCAGCAGGAGCGGAGATTTATGAATAGTAAATCTATAAAATCTTAGTACTAGCAAAGAAAAAATAGAAAGGCGTGCGACCTGAAACATTGTATTAGCGAGTAAGAAACACTTAAATGCGAAACGGCGAATCTCTCTGGGTACAAGTATTTTTCACGTGCACACAGAACTTATGACATACATACATATACATACATACATACATACATACATACATACATACATACATACATACATACATACATACATACATACATAAAGGGGTATATTGTGTCGAAATTAATAAGCGTGGAGCAGACGATGTGTGTGCCGGAGTGCTTTACTGGCAGGTAAAACACTCGGCAAGTTACCGGAGTGTTGTACTTGTTAAAGAAAGCGTTTCACATTATAGTAGAAAGAGGCATTAAAGAATGCTTGCGTATTTTTTCCTTGCATGCTGTTATTGTAATTTCCACATGTCCTTGCAATTACCACTTGTGTTCCAGCGTACATCATAGATGCACAGTAGTGAGCAATATGAGAGGGAACAAATTACTTTCCGAAGGCAATAGGGACACACTTGACAAGCGCAAAATTCTTTATAGCACTAAATTCTGAAGTAGATTAGTTTCTCTTGCAAAGCAATGCGCCACATTCCATCGGTACATTGGAAGTAATTGTTGATTAAACACGAATTCGGTGTTCCCTGTCATATTGCTCACGTCTGTACAATAATATGACGCTTGTGTGGCTACACGGTTGTTTTTTTTTTTCCTGTTGCGAATGGTGCAACGACAGACAAAAAGTGCCATCGGAATTTTCTAATTGGAATGGCCCACTTGATACCAATATAGTGGTCAAAGCTCATGCACAAAACTCCACCCTGCTGTCGAACATGCAAGTTCCTCCGGCAACAACGCACAGGTTTGTTGCACGTAACGATGTGCAGCCATATTCTTTCCCTCACATCTTCTGCGAACGGCGAAGAGGGCTGCCTTGGAACTTCTATCACGTGGGTGGCAACAAAACTGTGCAGCTCACCGCGCCCTCTCTGCCATAGGGAAGGCATGACGGGAAGTAAGAGAAACGAGCACGGTGAAAAAAAAAAAAAAACGAGAAAAAGACGAGCATGAAAAGGAAAGAATGAAAACCTCCGCGAACTACTTCTCTCTCTCGGGCTGCCCGAGCAAACACGCGCCGTGCGAGCCTGCCCGTTCAGGCCCTGCCGAGCGCTGTCGACGCCGGCGACACGAACGCCGGCAGGCCGTGACACACAGCGTCAACAGGGGAGCAAGCCCGCGGCCGTCGGCGCTCCCCTTCCCCGGAGGCCAGTCGTTATCCTTGACGAGCGCCGCTTCTGCCCCTCCGACAGGCCCCGGCTTCTCTCAGCCGTCCGCGAGAACGGCGCCACCGGAGGGTCGCGCAGCTGAAGCTAGGGGGTTAGGAGTGGGGTGGCCAGAGCGGTCGCACGCCACTGCCGGCGGCGGCCCATCGGAGCAATTTATTCTGCGCGCAGCGTCTCGATATCCCTCCTTCCCCGCTCCCTTCGCGCTCTCCCGCCGCCGTGGCTAGCGGGGAGGTTGAAGCACCGAGACGGGAGCGAATGGCCGGGCGGTCGCGTGGCCCTTTTCCTCTCTTGCTCTCCGTAGCTCGATCCCTTCCCGCTCTCCTGGTCGTTGCGGGGTGCGGGGAAATAAATCCTGCGAGCGGCGGAAAAAACGAAGTCGGTGGCGGCAGCGCTCGATCGTTTTCGGAGCCGCTCGCGCCGAACGAACGGGCCGCCGATAAATAGGAAGTAGAGAAGAGGCGCTGCCGACGACCACCGCCGGCAACGACTTTCTCATCGCGCCAAAGGGGAACGGAGGAGCGGCGAACCTTTTGTCGGTGCTTTCAACACCTACTCCTCTCCGTCTCCTTCCGAGGGTTGTCTCGCTCGCCGCGTTGGCGACGACAAACGCCCTGGATATCGGAGCAATCTGTTTCCCGCGTGGGCCGCAGCGTTGGGCTCAAATCATACACATCGACGTTCCTTCCGTGTCTATTGAAGAAAGAAGACGAGTACTTAATAAAGAAAAAAAAAAGACAATTCATATTCCTAGGGCGAAGACTGCAGAGCTTTTTTGATTGATGTGTAGAGAATTTAGCGGCCTCCTCGAAAATTACGGTAAACATTTGCAGGTGAGAAATTTTGACACGTCGGGTTTCAAATTCATTCTATCAAACAAGGAAGCTAAGCGAAACGACTGTAGTTTAGAAATGCTATCGTTGAGTCATCTTCGCTCGCGATCAGAATTTTCACCTAACTTAGTAGTAGCATGAATACTCATGGTAATTTTTAAAATACGTCTTATTGAAGATCGTGGGTAGATTTTCTTTGGCCCTGTTATAATTTTCAGTGCATTCCACGAACGTTCGCAGCAGTGGTTGAACTCTTGCAATATTCGCCTTACATTTCCGAATGAACATTATTCACACAGCACGCGCTGTTCAGCGGTGAACTCGTCTTCTGAGAAGGAAGGTGTTTTTGGCCCGAAAGACCTTCCTCCACGGAAACATTTATTGTTGTTCTCTATACAGCGAATGTGAAACAATAATGGATGAGGGAACACCGGGTAAGCAAGAAAGAAAAAATGACAGCAAAAATGTTCGGAGGCACGTCTATCTGGGAGCGTCGGAACGCAAGTAATTAGATAAAGAATTAAAATGAAGGGTTGAAAGGTATACTTTTGTTGTGCATGTCGAGAAACACAGAAGTTCACATTGAGCTTTGATGACCTATGCAGTCCAATCCTCGGCTTAAATGGACAAAGAGGCCTAAGGGCTCAAGTTCTGATGGTAGGATGGCATTCACCACTGTCTTGACCATGGGACCAATAAAGATTGCGGCAACTTCGGTAGTTCTCAAAACCCGGGGCCTAATTAACAAAATATTCTCTTTCGCAATTTCGCAGTTAAATGCTGTTTAGCGTCGGCCGGCCGGCTTTCATGATGATATGTCCGGCATCAGGCAGAAATATTCTGTTACGAACATGGTTTGCGTGGGGCTTTTTTCTGAATACGCGCCCCCTTCGTCAGGGAAAAACTGACACGCAGAGAGCTTCCACTCACTCACTCTTTCATAAATGAACTCGAAGCTGGAAAACTCCAGGAGGATTGGCATGAACAGGGGAGCCCCCAACCCCAACTCCCTTCTCTGTGACAGCGCTTAATTGGCCCGCACAAATTGGCAATTTCATCCTTGGCAGTTTCATCCCTCCGACTGAAAGCGGGCGCGCAACGCGTACACGTAAAGCCACCAGGCCAGTTCAACGAAGACACCGCGGAGCATTTGTTGACGGGAGTCAGGAAGGAGCAGGAAAGCAGAGAACTGAGTGCCCGTACATGCGCAAACATCCTCTCTTCGGTAGCTCTTCGGTGCAGCATTTAGCGGAGAGCTGCAGATGCTGAAGTAGGAAGAGAATCACCATTGAATCGCCTGAACTTCTCGCATCGAACGCCGATTGAGTACTCATGCGAGTCAAGTAGGCGGACAGCTCTACTGAATAAATCTAAGCGACCTTCACACCGTTTCGAACTGAGGTTCTGAAGGAACCGTAGCTTCTGCAACGCTGCCCAGTTTTTGTCAGACGAATGCGATGAAGGAACAGAGGGAGAAGACCTGGCAGACGCGACCGAAGTTCTGAGAAGGAGATGAGGGGGGGGGGGGGGCACTGATATCGGGGTGCCGGGAAGCGCTCGAACACGCGCCCGCCTGTCGTCGACCGTCGCCGACGGGAATTGGGGCCGGATGCGGGCTGTAGCGCGCGTTTATATAGTTGTGTACATCAGTTCTCCGGACTTCGCTCCAGCTTATGAGCTTCAACTGCAGTTAGGGTAACTGTTCAGTTGACATTTGGTGTTTCTGCTGTCTCGTGTTTGTGTCTGTGTCTAAATGCCTTACCGCATTCTATGATGAATTAGTACGCTTTTAAGGTTGTACCCGACTGTTTTAAAGTCCGTGTTTGCTCTTTGCAATGTGGTTCCCAGTTGAAACACCTGGGGTTTTTATAGGGCAAAGCCAATCAGACATAGCAAAAGTGCCAGGAGTATGAGCCTTCCTAACGCTGTGCTGAAGTAGCACGTATACTATAGGTCTCACGGGAGGGCAGATCATCCTGCCTTGTTCTATCGTACGCGGTTTTATCAAGGCTGCACGGAACTTCGGCGAAGGAACGTCCGGGCTTCCTATAAAGCTGGCTCTTCTACAGCGTTTCTGTCGGCCGTTCGCCGGCGACAAGGCGGCAGTAATGAGTCGCAGCATGCTCCGCGCGGTCGGCTTCCGCGCCACGGGCGCTGTCCGGGCAGCGGACAACCGTCCCGACAGCAGGCTTTTCCTGCGCGCTAGCTGTGTTTTTTCTTTGCCGGTCGACCTGCACTCGCGATCGTACCAGTGCTGTCCCCGTCGATCTCGCTCGCAGTTCTTGGGCCGTTTTTGTTTCTTAGCGAAGCTTATCTACCATTTCCGTCATCATTACCTTCATGCTCTGCGCTGGGTTGTACCGTGTAATCTTTAAGAACTTTCGTTGAGTATACTTTTGGTGGTTGTCGAGAAAGCAGTGTATACATCGCGAACTTGCTACATATTGATTCGTCGAAGAATCTCACAGGCTTGAACGCGTATGAAATTAAGATAAATTAAATAATTCCCCCGACAGTTCCTGCGACCACTGATGTTACTAGAAAAAAATATAGGAAGCAAATATTCCCTTCTTTTACAGCGAAAGCTGTTATGAGATCATTTCACCGGCCGTTTTTGGCGCCGTAGTTGTCCGCCGCCGCCGCCGCCGCCGCCGGTGTCCGTAACCAGTATCGCTCGAAATAAGAAAAAAAATACCAAATGAGAAAAAAATTCCAGGATAGAACGAGGTTCGAACCTGGGCCGTCTGCGTGGGAGCCCATTATTCAACCTCTGAGCCATGCCGGTGCTTGAAACCGCTTTGCAAAAAGGTCCTATACAGGCTGCATGTCGGGAAGGAACCACATTAGCGTATGCAATATAGCGTGGTAGAAGAGCAAAATAAGCACAAAACGTCGCACAACGCGAATTCTGTAACCAGGCGTCAAACAATGTGAATTGCGCAACGAGTAGGTTGTTGAATGCTTCCAACCCATTACAAAGGGCTCTGCCATAATTCTTCATCGTCATCAGGCACAGCATCAACAAAGTGCGCATAATGCCTTACATGCGTTTAGCAGGTACCACGACTCTCTGTAGAATGACGAAAAATGGCACAGTGCCTGCTGCCCTACTTCTCAAAAAGTACAATGACTTATAGCGTAGTGGGTTCCTCGCAAGTGCACTTGTATTAGTTGCCAAAGAAGCCCATAAGCGCATGATCCATTTCCCCGGGGTCTCAGTAAAATTACAATGATTTGCAGTGTAGTGGGTTCCTCGCAAGTGCACTTGTATTGGTTGCCAAGGAAGCCCATAAGCGCATGATACATTTCCTCGGGGTCTCAGTAAAGCTCTTCGCCCCCCCCCCCCTTCCCCCCCCGTCTCTCTCCAACGTCAACGTATGTTACACAGCATGACGAGAGAGGGAAATAGCGACCGGACGTCACCCAATGCAAATTACATAACTGGTGGGCCGTGTAAAGCTTCCAACCCCTTACAAAGGTCCGAGCCATAATTCTTCATCGTTATCAGTCGTCGCGTCAACAAAGTCCACATAATGCCTTACAGACCTGTTGCTGGTGCCTCGCTTCTCCGCCGAATGACGAATAATGGCTTAGCAGGTGCTTCCCAACTTCACAAAATTGTGATTTATGGCGTAGTGGGTACCTTTCTAGTGTACTTGTATTGTAGCCCCAAGAGAGCTTACAACGGGCTCTAGAAACGCCGCTCTTCCAGCTTTCGCTGTGACTGTGCTGCGGTTTCAGCGCAGGCCTGGCGTTTTTTTGCAAATGTGCGTGTGACCGTAACGGATCCGACGCTTACAGATGACGTTCTGAGTTCAACTGCCGTTGTAATACAATTTGTTGGTGTTTGCATACAGCTAGCGACTGTTAGCGTTAGGAACGATTGTTATAACCCTCACGTGAACAACCACACTGACTCTCTTTTTCAGTTTGTAGTAATAAAATTTGAGATACATGTCGGTTTAGAAGGTGGCACGATATCTTTTACCAACAAGGCTGAAGAAGGAAACTTGATTTTCCTACCATATTTTATCTCTTCAGTTTATGTGACTTAAGGGGCCCCCTGCAACAGTTTTCCTAGTAATCATCGAATTACCTGGCTATCGGAGTCTACTGTCTCACGAATGGATTGCAGCAAAGAAATTTCCCGAATCCGTCAAGGACGGGCGGATTTAAAGCGATTTGTCGCACGATTTAAGTGATTTTTGTTTTGTGCCTTCGTGCGCACTGGAAGCTACACACGGGGATACGACAAAGAAGCAAAAAGCTACGTCTGTGCAGTTCATAACCTTCAGAATTTTCTCTTCTCTTTTAACAAGAAAGTGTTTTATGCCGGGTCGACCAAGACTTCATTGACGTCATTTCCGTGACGGATGTAACGCCGGTAAATACTTTGTTGCGGTGAGACACGCCAGCGAGTAGCGGGACGCCTTCGCCCGTTCAAGGTTCGAGCTACGAGCTCTGCCTCTCGACTTCATGACGCGCGGTGTGGTAGTGCATGCCCGAGAAGAAGTGTACGTTACGCAACTAATGGAGAGCACACGCCCTGCTATTCTTTCCTCAAATGACGACGCTTTCCATGAGCGCATATCGAGTACTAGTGATTGTGTGCGCGGGATTCTCCGTACGCTGTGTCCGGGTTTATGTTAACAACCTCAGCTACCACAAAGGTTCAGTCTTGATAACTGACGTTAGTCGTAGGGATGGAGATATGCTACCGGGCGTCAACGTAAGTGCGTTCACATCAAACGGTGCTATATCCGCCAAACACACGCAGACATTGTGCCAGCTCTCATTCATCAATGTACAATCAACAGTGAACTACTTTGATAAACACACGTTTCACTTTCGTGTTATACCGATTCCGATGACGAAGGGATCGACCATTTTTTTCTTTGAACGTGTTCGCGCACTTCCAGTTGACGTCCAGCGCGCTGCTATGTATACTAGCACGATTCTAGCACACTGTGAAGCGCACAGCTGGCACGTAGTAGCACACCGTGGCGATAGCGCTAACTATGCAGCACAGGAATCGCTATTGTGAGAAAGTGTATCCGAGTTGTTTGAGTACCTGGTAGACACTGACTTGGTCCTGCTTCAGCTTGACCAACGGATCACCGTTGCGACAAATAGTGACCATATCTATAGCGCATTTTGAAGTGAACTGAAGTTATGTCTGGCAAGGAATCTTGCTCGTGAGGCGCGTGAAAGAGAAAAAGCGTGCAATGCCAAGCGTACGTGTGTTTTTGTACACAACGACATGTATTGACAAGTACCCTTTCGTGCACTCTAAGAAAAAAAAAAACATAGAGTATGTGTTAGTCTTTTCTGTGAGTCCTCACTTGCCACGTTATGAGTGTAAAGAAAGAAACACGTTAACTTCGTTTTCAGTCGTAAACCTCTCCGTCAAGGGCATAAGGATGTCCAAGGAGAGTTCATGTACGTTGCAATCATGTACGTTGCAAGTCAGGAGGCAACAAAAGGCGTCAAATGACTCAAGATTGTTCTTTTTTTTGGGTGTATGTGAGCTCAGTGGGAGAGAAGTAACTGATTCAGGCACGTATATATAGTGTTGAAAACAGCACGCATGTAGCGTGCTGCCTGCCGCCTCACCTGAACGTAGGAGGAAACAGAACAACATGCGTGGGACCGTTCATCGATAGCGGAGTACTCAGATAGTTACTTTGTCGGTGTTTCTGAAGCGATAAACACGCATATATTTTCAACTTGTGGAACTCGAAACAAGCAACACGTTTTTCGTGACCATGAAAGCGGTCGATGGACGTGTCCTTCGTACCCTCCGTATAAGCTCGGTTTTCCTGTTCTACGCAGTTTGCCGACAGAAAAGCTTGTGATTTTCTGTAGTTTTCTAAGCAAAATTGCTAATTCCCTGCTGCGTGTATTACGCAAAACTATTGGACACTAATGTTTAAGGAGTCTTCCGTAGTGATCGGCAGCCTTTTCTGACTATGTTGAAGATGTATTGCAGGGTCTGTTTTAAGAACGGGAGATAAAATAGATAATGATAAACCTTCTGAATTACAGATAAGACATACAGATGTCTTAACAAAGCATATTATTTTGATACGTCAGTGTCTATGTTTCATCACAGAATTGGCTGATTTCTAAAAATATTGTCAAATTATACAACCTTGTGAAGCATCGAGATACTGTCGTGCCTTTTCTCATCACTACCTTATCAGGTACGCTGCTCAAGGGATATTTGTGAAAATCACATACATGCATGAAAACCATCCCTATTTATAAGACACAAATGGTTCCCTTTGCGTCTTATAAGCTTTCGTCTCATGAGACAAAATTCGTTCTTTTTAAATTTTAAGGAACCTCGGTAAGATGTATGCCTGAGTTTGGTTGTTAACTGAGTGAGTCTGCTATATTTAAATTCTTGAAAGTCAAAAGTTATGATTCAACCATTTGTAGCACAAAGGTAGAAAAGAAATTCATAGGATTTCTCATAAAGGAACCTTTGCAGTTGAAGAATTTATAGCTGCTTTACATAACGCTAAGGCGCTCGGGCACAGACGAAAGCCTACACTTTCCCGAGAATTCATTCCGTAATGGTTTCCACTGTAACATCCAATCACTTGTTCTCTTTCATTAATAAAAACCAGCAGATAATGAAGTCAAGGAAGGTATAGTGGACGTTAATTGTACTGTTCTAAGTGTATTCTAGTAATTGTGTTATAGATGTAAGAAAGTAAAACGAACGAAAAAGACAGCTTGCCGCCGGCAGGGACCGAACCTGCAACCTTCGGATAACGCGCCCGATGCTCTACCAACTGAGCTATGGCGGCGGTCGTCCATGCACACTCTGGGAGTGCTAATCAGTGCTGCTCGCAGCCATGACGTCGAGGGTGGAACATTTTCTTTGCCAGCTGGCGTGACGTAGCACGTGATCCTTTAACGAGCGGAAAGCTGACCATTAAGCCCTCGACTGCTACCTGAATGCATCAAGTCTGCCGGAAAGAGACCCTCGCTATGCACGAATGAAAGAAGAGAATTTTGAGGGCTCCGTTCTTTGCTTGACACTATACGTTAATAAAAACCAGCAGACAATGAAGCCAATGAAGGTATATGGCACGTTGATTGTACAGATTTATATGTATTGTAGCAATTGTAATATAGACGTAAAGAAAGTAAAGTGCACGCAAAAGAACTCTTGCCGCCGGCAGGGACCGAACCTGCAACCTTTTTTTGCGCGCGCACAAACACTCGATGAAGCGACGAACGACCGCTGCCGTAGCCCAGAGCGGTCAGGTACGTCCTGGGCAGGAACCGTAGAACAGACTGAGTCACGATGATGAAACAAGAATTGAACTGGGAGTTGCTGTCTTCGCGCCGATGGAAGTTAAGGCTGAAACTGTTTTTTCAAATATATAACAACAAAGCAGGCATAAACAAGGATACTTACTTAAAGACACCCTTTTATCTTTCTAAACGTAACGATCACAAACTCAAAATTCGTGAATACCGGCCCAGGAAGTGCATGTTCGCTAATTCTTTTTTTCCGAAGTGTGTAGCAGACTGGAACAAGCTTTCTGAAAAGCAAGCATGTTGTACAAATGAAGACTTATTTGTATCTGTTGTAAACCCCCCCTGCGGTAACGCCCAAGGGCAATGCGGGGTAATTCTTGAATAAAGAATAAAGAAAAGAAATCGGTAGAGCACCGGGCGCGTTATCCGAAGGGTTTAGGGTGGGTCCCTGTCGGCGGCAAGTTGTCTTTTCATCCACTTTACTTTCTTCACATCCCTATTACAATCGCTACAATACATTTAAACTAATAGAATTAACGTCCCCTATGCCTTCCCTGGCTTTACTGTCTGCTGGTTTTCATTAACGTCAGGTCAAACAAAAAAGCAAGCCCTCAAAATTTCCTTCTTTCATGAATTGTTCCCTTTCAGTTGCCGAAAAAACACCAGCAAAGAGCCTTAGGACCACGCCCTTCTCTCAATCCTGCTTGCTGTTCTGACGTCTCCCTTCATATGTATGGGTCAAGCTATTTATATATTATTTTTGCGATGCGTTTATTGACGTGTTATACTAAGTCAGTGTTCCCATATTTTTAGCATTACTTCGTACATGTTTTCTAAGTGTTGGAACAACAATAAATCTCTTCAGTTTACTTGCATGCTGTCTTCTAAATTTGTGAGCGCCACTCAGTGATGACTTGATTCTGATTGAACTTCAGCGACAATGCCAGTAAGGATAGCGTTTCACCACTTGCTTTTCTTGAAAATAGCGGCTACTGAGCCCAAATTTCATCGCCTTCTAAAAATGCTTGTTTTAACTTTCATTTGTATGGCGCATCCAGGTCGGGAAAAAAGTTCGGCAGATCCCACGCATGCGAATCAATGTAATGCGAAGCAGCCAGCAAACAGCTGTATACAGTGCCTTGTTTGTCCTTGAGCCAAATGAAGTCATTCATATCATGACATCTAGTGCACTATTGTCACAAATTAGCGGGTTATAAAGCGCGCGCGAGGCCGCTTTCAAACTGCTACGAGACAGAACGGCGCGAACCGCTCGCCAAGAAGCGCGAAAAGACGAAAAAACAAGCATCAAAAGACGCCGGCGCGCCGCATCCTCCTCACCCAATCGAGCCAGGCGCAGACGACGCGATCAAACGCCCGGCAAATCCTGGATGTTTCTAGAAGGAAGGGGGGACGCATCCGCGAGCGATGCCGCCGCGATTCGAACCTACGAGAAAGCTCTCGCCCTTTCCCCAGGCTTAGCTGTACTGCACGCAGAAGAAACATCCCGACGCTTCTAGAACCCAGGGGAGAAGGGATAAAAGCGTGCAATCGACGGTAGTGAAGTCAGTGCAGGCAGTGCAGTCAGTGAGAGTAGTGCAGTCGAGACAGGAGTGGAGTCAGTCGGCCCGGTGATGGTGAAGTTACGCTAAGTGTGGCTCCGTTAGCCAAAGAAGACGTGTTTATGATGGTGTGCGGTCGGCCGATCGTCAATTTGGAAGAATTGGATGACGACGCCGTGTGAGCCGTGACAAGACACGACGACGGTTGAGCTACGACGATCAACGCTGGAGCTGGCGTTAGTGTTTCTTTGAAGAGAGGCATTCGATTACCGTCCAAGTATTGCGGACTGGATACGCCATTGAACATTCAGGACTTTAACGGTCATTGAATAGTTGTAATGCATGCGATTGCATTTGTAGCGTGTGATCTGTTGTTTAGCTCCCGTTGTGTAAACACCATCTGAATTGTATTGTGAAGTTGTAACTGGTACCAGCCGAGTGTGCATGTGTTTGTATTATTTGTATTGTCTTAACTGAGAATATATTTCGTTTTCGTTTGTGTTATCGACTCTCGGCTCTGACTCGGTCTTTGGGCCACAACCGGCGTTCGCTGGCGCACCAAAGGACCAACTCTAAATTGTCCGCGCTTTCGTGGTGCGTTTTCGGAGGGCCTTGACGCCAGCCCTTAGAATCCGCCCGGCGATTGCCGTCCCCATTAACGGGATTAGTGACAATTATTCTGGCGTCCGCGACAGGACCTTTTTGGTGCAAAAGTGTGTCCAAAGTAGGGAGAAAGAGCCTTGAGACGTTGATAGTGCTTGCGAACGATTTTTGAGTGTTGCACCGCGTTCTCGCTAACCTGTGTGCAGAGAGTGTACTGGTATTCGAAGTTAGGCAGAGGTATTGTGCACGCGGCTAGGTTTTGTTTGACGGGCATCATGGATCTCGAGAAGTTAGTTGCCCTTGGTGAGAAGATGGGTCTTTCTGGGGCCGAACTACGAAAGTGGGTGAGCCAAAAGGAAAAGGAGGCGGTTGAGAGGGCTAACAAAGAGAGAGAAGCAGAACTTGAAAAAGAGAGGTTGGCAGCTGAGAGGGTCAAGGAAGAGAGAGCAGCAGAGCTGGAGAGAGTGAGGCTAGCAGCTGAGAGGGAGAAAGAAGAGCGAGAGGCGAAGGAGCGACAGTTGAAGGAAGAAAGAGAGGCGCAAGAGAGACAGATGCAAGCTGAGATGGCTGAGAGAGAAAGGCAACGGCAGCACGAATTGGAACTCGAACGGCTCCGTTTGCAGCAGCGCACAGAGACTCCCGTGCAAGCTAGAGTGGAGAGCAGCGAAAGGGAAGATCATAGCTTCCGATTGAACCCAAGCAAACTGCTTGTGGCGTTTGATGAAAGGAAAGATGACCTTGATGCATACCTGCACAGGTTTGAGACTATAGCTAGAAGCCAAAATTGGCCGGAGCAGCAATGGGCAACAGCTTTGAGCACTTGTTTGAGTGGCGAAGCGCTCAGTGTGTACGGTAGGCTGACACCTACCGATGCAGCTAATTACGGAAGAGTAAAAGCTGCTTTGTTGAAGCGATTTCGATTCACCGTGGAAGGCTTCCGTGATCGGTTCCGTACGGGAAAGCCAGCTGATGGCGAGACGGCAACGCAGTATGCCGCGCGGCTCAGCCATTATTTTGACAGGTGGATCGAACTTTCAGAGACGGCACAGGAGTACGGTGAGCTTAGAGAGCTTCTAATCAGAGAGCAATTTCTGACCAGTTGCCACCCGAGCCTGTCGCTGTATCTGAAAGAGAGGAAAGCTAAATCGCTTGACGACATGCTTGAGTTGGCCGATCAATTCTTGGAAGCGCAAGGTGGCACGAATCTGGCCAAAGTAAAAAAGGAAGTTCACGAGGAGTCGAAGAAATCGGCACCTGAAGAAAACAAGCGTGCACCAGAGAGTGTTCCGCGATGCTTTCTGTGTAACCGCGTGGGTCATCGCGCTAACAGCTGTCGGACCAACTTCTCACGCCCCAGTGTGATGAAGTGTTTTAAATGTGGTCAGACTGGGCACAAAGCAGACGCATGTCGAATCGATGCGAGTAAAGCCCATCAAGCAGCTTGTGCGTATACCCCGCCAAACGAGGAAACAGAAGCGATCGAAGATGAATTGGCCGATGTGAAAAGCGGGAAGAAGATGGATTTCATTGGTGCTGCGGTGACAACAGACACAAAGAAGGAAATGCCGACAGTTAAGGGGAAAGTTGGTGGAAAGAAAGTCACGGTATTAAGAGATAGTGGGTGCACCACTGTTATCGTACGAAAGAAATTGGTCCGAGAGAGTGACTTCACAGGCAATAACCAACCGGTTTGCCTGCTTGATAGTTCCATTCGAATGCTTCCCGAAGCCAAGATTGAGGTTGAGACCCCTTACTTGAGCGGGAGAGTTACTGCCCTGTGCATGGATAACCCCCTGTTTGACCTAATCGTGGGAAACATCGACGGAGCTCGAGGGCCATACGATCCTGAACGTTTGGGAGAAGCCCCGAAGATGGAGCCCTCGTCAGTTCGGGAACCGCGACAAAAAGGAAGCGCGGAAGGGAATCCCATGAAGGATGCCGCCCGGGCTCAAATTGAGGCCGAGGTATCACGGAATATCAGTGATGAGGCACCTACGGTCGCTGTACCGCCCGTGAAGACGCGCCGAGCAGGTGATGTTGCCACCCAGCGGCCACCACCACCCGTGAGTGCAATGATGACGAAGGTGGTCGTCCAGGCAAAACACCACGACGCGCAGAAGTTGGCGAAGCACCGCGAACGTTCTAACGAACGCGACCACCCCTTGCCGATGTCGAATGTGTCGACGGCAGCAGAGACGCCCCCTCCGGCACCGTCAAATGGAACGGCTCGCAAGAAAAGGAAGAGGAACAAAAAGAGAGCGAGCGAGCACCGAAAGAAGGGGCGCAAGCGCGAGTCTATTTGAGCAGGACAGGGTGTTGGAATTGAATTTGTTTGAAGTGTTTTGAGTTTGAAAGTGTTTGAAGTGTTATTATTCCCTGTGTCATGTGTGTATGGCTAGTGAGCCCGAGTGTCGTTTACTTAACATTATGTGTACAATGCTATTGATATAATTGTATATGCATTATAATTGAAGAGCTTTGTTTTGAGCGTTCGCTTTGTTTTATACGAAATGTATGATGGCGTCTTGTACTTATGTACTTGTGTTTATCTTTTGTATGTCGTGACATGGAAATGCCCTGTGAATTATATTAGGAGCTCTATTATGAATGTGACGCGCATTGTGTGTGGACTGAGTTATGGACTCTGTATGTGGGACATTTTTGATGTGTACGTGCGCGCTAATTTGTGTTGTTTGAATATTATGTGATAATATTCTTGAAGTGGGGGGCAGTGTCACAAATTAGCGGGTTATAAAGCGCGCGCGAGGCCGCTTTCAAACTGCTACGAGACAGAACGGCGCGAACCGCTCGCCAAGAAGCGCGAAAAGACGAAAAAACAAGCATCAAAAGACGCCGGCGCGCCGCATCCTCCTCACCCAATCGAGCCAGGCGCAGACGACGCGATCAAACGCCCGGCAAATCCTGGATGTTTCTAGAAGGAAGGGGGGACGCATCCGCGAGCGATGCCGCCGCGATTCGAACCTACGAGAAAGCTCTCGCCCTTTCCCCAGGCTTAGCTGTACTGCACGCAGAAGAAACATCCCGACGCTTCTAGAACCCAGGGGAGAAGGGATAAAAGCGTGCAATCGACGGTAGTGAAGTCAGTGCAGGCAGTGCAGTCAGTGAGAGTAGTGCAGTCGAGACAGGAGTGAGTCAGTCGGCCCGGTGATGGTGAAGTTACGCTAAGTGTGGCTCCGTTAGCCAAAGAAGACGTGTTTATGATGGTGTGCGGTCGGCCGATCGTCAATTTGGAAGAATTGGATGACGACGCCGTGTGAGCCGTGACAAGACACGACGACGGTTGAGCTACGACGATCAACGCTGGAGCTGGCGTGAGTGTTTCTTTGAAGAGAGGCATTCGATTACCGTCCAAGTATTGCGGACTGGATACGCCATTGAACATTCAGGACTTTAACGGTCATTGAATAGTTGTAATGCATGCGATTGCATTTGTAGCGTGTGATCTGTTTGTTTAGCTCCCGTTGTGTAAACACCATCTGAATTGTATTGTGAAGTTGTAACTGGTACCAGCCGAGTGTGCATGTGTTTGTATTATTTGTATTGTCTTAACTGAGAATATATTTCGTTTTCGTTTGTGTTATCGACTCTCGGCTCTGACTCGGTCTTTGGGCCACAACCGGCGTTCGCTGGCGCACCAAAGGACCAACTCTAAATTGTCCGCGCTTTCGTGGTGCGTTTTCGGAGGGCCTTGACGCCAGCCCTTAGAATCCGCCCGGCGATTGCCGTCCCCATTAACGGGATTAGTGACAACTATATATCGCATGATTGTCATGCATGTATGCGTGCATGTACAATATGGTATATACCATGCTAATGAAACGTATATTCTGGTACATACAATGCGTGACCTGTCGTTTTATATGTTCGTGACGCACTCATGTCATGCCATACCAATTTTGGTATATATCCAGTTAACAAAACAGCTGGAAGTGCACCAAGACAGTGTCGTGTAAATCATGCCGTACATGATATGCATTGCATCATTTGCATGTTAGGACCTGTCGTTTATGTTCATTATACAGACACGCAGCGGATAACCAATTTTGGTGCATTTTAAGCTAGCGAAACGGCCGCGAGCGCACCATGAACATGGTATATAAGTGATGCCGTACATGACATCCCTGTTATGATTTTCATTTTACTATCTGTCATTTATGCTCGTCGTACATTCACGTAGCGCAATACGAATTTTGTTTTATATCAAGCTAGCAAACCGGCCGCGAGTGCACCAGAGCGTGGCATGTAAACCCTGCTGTACATGACATGCATGTCATGATTGTCATGTTGCCATCTGTCATTTATGTTCGTCGCAGACACGTCCCGCAAAACCAATTTTGGTGCATATCAAGCTAGCAAGCCGGCCACTAACGCACCACGAGAATAGCATGCAAATCCTGCTGTACATGACATGCATGTCATGACCGTCATGTTAGACCCTGTCATTTATTTCGTCTTTCAGTCGCGTCACGCAATACCACATTTGGTGTATTGAAGCTTGCGAACCAGTCGCGACAGCACCATGAGCGTGGCATGTAAATCATCTCCTACATGACGTCCATGTCATGATTGTCATGTCAATGCCTGTCATTTATGTTCGTCGTACAGACACGTCCCGCAAAACCAACATTGGTGTATATCAAGCTAGCGAGGCGGCCGCGAGTGCGCCATGAGCGTGGCATGTAAGTCATGCCTTACATGACATGCATGCCGTGTAACCACCTGCCATTAATGTTCTTCATACAATCACGTCACGCAATAACAATTTTGGTGTATATCAAGCTAGCGATACGGCCGCGAACGCACCATGAGCGTAGCATGCAAATCGTGCTGTACATGAAATGCATGTCATAATTGTCATGTTATCACCTGTCATTTATGTTCGTATTACAGTCACGTCGCGCAGTGCCACTTTTGGTGTATAACTGTGTATGAAGCTAGCGAACCGGCGGCGACCGCGCCATGAGTGTGGTATGTAAACCATATCATGAGTGCGGTATGTAAATCATGTCCTACATGACATGCATGTCATGATTGTCATGTTACCACCTGTAATTTAGTTCGTCCTGCAGACACGTCCCGCAAAACCAGTTTTGGTTTACATCAAGCTAGTGAGACGGCCGTGACCGCACGCAATACCAAATTTGGTACATGTCAAGCAAGCAAAACGGCCGCGACCGCACGATGAGCGTGGCATGTAAATCGTGCCCTACGTGACATGCATGGCATGATTGCCCTGTTAGCACCTGTCATTTATGTACGTCATGCAGAAATGTTTTTGTCATGCCACTTTTGGCATATATCCATTAAATTAAACAGCCGCGAGTGCCCCGAAACCATGTCATGTAGATTATTCTGTGCATGGCGTGCGTGACATGTTTTATACGTTAGGGCCTGTCACCTATGCTTTTATACACTCTTGTCACGCCATACCAATTTTGGTACATATCAAGTTCATGTAACGGCCACACAAGCACCAAAACCATGGCATGTAAATCGTACCGTTCATGACAAGCATGTCAAATTTTCAAGGTATGACCCGCCAATTACGTTCGTCATACAGTCATGGTATGGCATACCAATTTTGGTATACAGTGAAACCTCGGTGATACGAATCTCACGGGACCACCAAAAATATTCGTATCATCCGAAATTCGTATCACCAGAAAGCATGGGAAATTAGCATGCGACAAAAGAAAGCTGGCGTACATTTTTATTTATTGTTTGTTAGGGCTGCGGCAACGTCAGGAAGAATCCTGAATGAATTTCAGTTAAGGTTTTAGATGTCGGCAATCATACCAGCACTCGTAAATAGACGGCCTGTACGCGTGCATTTATTTAATGTACCAGGTGCGTTGTGACCCGCGACACTCGGACGCCGTGACGCGTCTCTGAAGGTTTATTCTGATTGTAAGAAAAGTGTTTTTCTTACACCGTGATTCTCAGATTTTGGCGGTGTGGCGCGCATGCTCACGCTTGCGTTCCCGTGCTCGCACTTGCTTGGCGCGTCTTCCGCGACAGGGCAGCTCCTCTTCGAACCTGGGTGGTAGCGAACGTTCGTATCAAATGTCGATGGGTGAAAATCGGTTCGCAACAACCGTACTCCATTACATTGAGGCCAATGGGCCTTGGCCGGGACCATCGAAAAATTCGTATCACCCCGAAATTCGTATGAGCTGTGATCGTATCACCGAGGTTTCACTGTACATCCTATCAACGAAACGGGCAGGAGAGCACAAAGTCGTAGATAGATAGATAGATAGATAGATAGATAGATAGATAGATAGATAGATAGATAGATAGATAGATAGATAGATACGTTCAAAGTCGCAGAAGTTCACTGAGGAATGCTTCGCATTTAAAAGGCGCACATGCGTGTAAAGCCCCTGAAACTTCGCAAAGTAGCGACATTTTCCTCCTCCGCTCGTGTTCCTCCTCATTCTCCTCTCCTTCGCACTCTCTTTTCGAGCATGGCGCCACCTACCTTGCTCCCGCGTAGCAGACGACGCTTCGCAAAGAGAGCGCGCGCTTGCCAGGCGGCGCGCTTTAAGCATTTGCACTAGCCGTCTAGCTCTTGGTATCCTTTCTTTTTAATTATATTCTGTTTAGGAGATGTTAGGACGCGTTTGTAAAGGACATGCGTAATGTTTAACGTTAATGTCCCGCTCTACATGAAGCCTTCCGAAACTTATACATGGTATACGTCATCCTCGCGAGGCGAATTCGTCGTGCATACCTATGACGCACTGAGGCTGCCAGTACGCACTAGAGGTAGCCGTTCCGAAGTATCGGTTGGGTAAATATAGTTAACGCCACTATACGTGCCTGTATTATGTAGCACTGTACACTGCAGTATTAAAGGGGGCGTATTTGAGCCATCTCTTTCCCACAAAACGATATCCAGCATTTGGCTCGCTTGTTTTTTTTTTTTTTTCGGTAAATCTCTGCGTGCTAAGAGGCGTATTCCTGTCCCGAAACAATAACCATCAATCTCGCGTGTCTTTCCTTGCATTATCGCCGGGCGCACCGTACTTCCAGGCACGAATGGCGTGCGTGTTATTAAACAGCACCTTGATAGGAAAGCGGCGAGCGCCGAGTTTTCAAGAAAGGAAGCGCAAGCTAGCCAGACGACGGTTGTTGGTGAGGGGCAAGAAGACTCCAAAAAGGGTACGGACAGTTTCTAGAGTGCAAGAAACAATTAGGCAATGGGTGTTGGCGGTATTATGCTAGTTAAAGAGTGGCGACTAATATTTATTTAGAAAATGACTGTCAGTTCAAGCAGCAGCTCGGAGCTTCATTGAAAGAAGAATGCGCCAGAAGGCGTACATCATTTCCAGTCAAGACAGCGTTGGTTGATTCGTTAAGAGATTAGACGCACCAACCATAGTGCGCAAGTGCGCCTCGTAGACGTACTTGACATACGAACTATACTCGCTGCTGAATGAACGAGCAAGCGAAAGAATAAACTATAGCCAGCTGCCACCGTAAACGTTTCCTTCGCGAGAGCTCCACTCGCGGATAATAATATCATATCAGGTTTTGCGTCCCAATACCACGATATGATTATGAGCGACGCCGTAGTGGAGGGCTCGGGAAATTTTGACCATCTGATGTTCTTTAACGAGTATTGACACCTCACGGCACACTGGCCTCAAGCTATTCGCCTCCATCGAAATGTGACCGCCGCGGTCGGTCGCGACCTTCGGGTCAGCAGCCGAGCACCATAACCTCTGCTCCACCGCGGCGGAAAGCCACTCGCGGATATAAACCTCCACACGAAATGGCACGTAAACCTTCGCGCTAAATAACACGTGTACGTGAGGTTCCTAGACGATGAACGCACCCTGCGACTCGGTTGGGCACGCACGCTTTGCCTACCTACCTTCTATCGCAAGTCCACCGGCGGATCTGTCGACGTACAAGAGCCAGAGAAAGCTCTTTGCTCCGGGAAAAAAAAAAAACAACAAAAACAACCGAGCACGCAACAAAAACAAACAGAGAGTACCACTCCGAATGTGAGTTTTCACACTGCAGCTTTGTTTCTTCAAAAGAACTGCGCCCAATCTCTGAAGTTTCGCAATCACATTTTCGATCGTCAATCGGCGTGCCTCCGTAGTCGGCGTGCCATGCTAGGCGCACAAACCAATACCGCAAACTCAAACCAGTAGATGCATCACGTCAAGCAGAAAACCTAACCATATATTCTTGAAAAAAAAAAAAACACTGAGTACAGACCCCGCAGAAGCAGCAATAAAACGTGTGAGGAATAGCGACGTACTGCACAATTAACTGACACCTGTCTACGGCGTTATAGCACGCAGCTATTTGCGCGAACCTCGACGAGTACTTATAGTGGGAGGATAGCAACTTACCTCACAGTCGCGTCGAAAGCGGCGGCCGAAAGTTCTATCTTCCGATTCGGTGCAACCAAGCCTTCCTTCGCAACTCGTTGCGCTTCCCGGACGGTTTTTGCCTTCGCTTTATTTGTTTCGGCATCCGAAAGCGCAGCAGAAGCCCATGGCAACCAACCACGACGTCGGTCTTGTGTGCGAGGTATCACAGAGCACAAGGCACGCGGTATAGAAAGTGCGTATCCATAGAACACGTGCGCTGAGAACCAGCGAGCCCGCACTTCGAGAGCAAAGATGGCAGTCGCGAGTAACTGTAAACAAACGAACGCGGCGCGCTGTCCCACGTGACGGCACTTGGCCAATGCCGACGCGGCGTCAGCCTCGGAGAGGGCAGAGGAGGGAGAAAAGAGAGGAGGTGCGCTTTTATGCACGTATGTCGCTACTTTACGAAGTTTCAGGGACTTTACGTGCGTGTGACGTGTAGCGTCGTCTGTGTGTTCCTGCGTAGCGCTTTTTTCCCGTCCTGGATTCGCGTTACCAATGGCGGTTAAGATGAAATGCCAACAAGCCCAACCGGTAAAATTTGCTGGAATGAGTTCATTCTGATTGTCCTTAGAAGGCTCATCCTGAATTTCATTTTCCTATGCATATTTTCTTTGTGTTCTTTTCGTCGTTTCCCCATTTCTTCAACCAGCGCGATACACTTTCCTTACGTGTAATGGCTGCAATTATAGTCTGAAAAACTCCTGCACTCTTTAGTGTTGTTGAAGAGATCACTCGTTCTTATTTTGTGTTGCTCTCCTTGTTTCTTTTATTATTATTTTTTTTGATGCTGCTGCTAAGCACTTTTTCTTTTCTATTGTAGCTTTCTGACAATTTGGAAGTGGTAATTTTACGTTACCCTTCACCTTGGCCAACGTTTCTGTGCTATCCTAAGTGCCACCATTGAAAGGAATGCAGATTTTCTTCTCGGCTTTCCTATCTCGGAATTCATTTTTAAGCTTCTACTGAACTTAGAGCGGTCTATCTTTATAGGAAGTGTCTTAAACCACATGTAACATTTAAAAGACCATTGGCACAGCAAAAGTCGCTCATCTTATTTTCAGCTTTATTTAAGTTACCCAATTCAAAAGCGACTGTGACATCTGGCGTTTTTTTCTTACCAGTTTTGGCTAATACGGCGATCTGGTCGAGTTGGTATACTAATATCTTCGGGTAAATGTGCAGCGCGACACAGACGAAGGACAAGAAACGGACGACACGAGCGCTCGTGTCGTCCGTTTCTTGTCCTTCGTTTGTGTCGCGCTGCACATTTACGCGAAGATGTCAGTTTTGGCATTCTGGTCACCTTAAATAGGGCATCAGGAATGTAGCCCGGATTTCATTTCGGAGGTATGGTGGGTTGGGGAGAGTCACAACACCTATATGCATGTCTTCTGTGTGTTTGTATGCGAGTGGTTATGTATTCACACGCGAAATAAAAACATCGTTGGTGAATTTGAAGGCCTCGAAGCCGCCAACAGCGCACCCTTTTTTTGGTGGGGCAGTCAGGAACTGAATAATTCCTGTTTTCTCTCAGTAGCGTCTGAAATTGCACCTTTGTTGTGGGTATTGTTTACTTGGTGACTGTTAATCCCGAGAAAAATAATGTGCTTGCTGACTGGGTTCTATCCTTCAGTGTTGAATTATTTGCTGTCTTGCTTGCCGTAAATACTACGACATTACTTTTAAATGGTTCGCTCTCAGAGTAATAATAATATCTAGGGTTTTACGTGCCAAAAGCACGATATGATCATGAGGCACGCCGTAGTAAAGGGCTCCGGAAATTCCAACCATCTGGTGTTCTTTAACGTGCACCGACATCTTACAGCAAACGGGCCCCTAGCATTTCGCCTTAGTCGAAATTCGGCCGCCGCGGCCGCGGTCGCCCTCAGAAAAAAAAAAAAAAAAAAACCAAAGTAAGCTGTGCATTGCATATCGCTAATCCCTTTATCGAAGTATTCGTCCTTCTAATCTCTCTCTCCCTTCACTATTGTCTGTATGCTTGATACAATTATCATTTGTCAATTACCTGTTCCGGAGATTTTATACTAGTGAGCACTTTGTTTGTTTCTTTCGGAAGAGGAAAACTGTGTACCAGTTCCATCAAAATAAATGAAATTCATTGTACGTGGTGTTAAACATATTTACGCCACTTTGAATCACGCCGACTGCGTTAAACCTGACAGTCAGGAAAGTTAAGTTGTACAATGCAACCAACGCACACTTAATATTCGTTCTCGATCAGTTATAGAGTAAACTCGCTTTGGTGAGACCGCGAATCGATGATGCGGCTTTGCAAGGAGACTGCGATACGAGCTCTGCATACTGCATTGTTTTAGCTGGACCAAGAATAGGCGCACAGAGCTCCTCCGCTCCCGCTGCCGTGCAGCCGACTCGACGCCCTCGCCACAGAGGAGAACAGAAATGCGCCGAGCGGTGCCGCCGCAGCCGCCGCGGCACGGCAGCGCGGTAGCCTCGGAAACCCTGACGTCACGCACTGCCGCCGAACGGCGGGCGGCGCCTCCCCGACCGCGCCGCAACAGCCGCGACGCGGGAGGGAGCTACGCGGAACGTGAAAGAATACGGCGTGTTTGTCGCCATTTTGCTGCACGCGTAGTTGCATGACGTGACTACGGTTCGCCACCATAAGAATTGGAGTGCTGTGCAACAGTGCCTACACCACATCAGAGCTGTCTACTGTAGCGACAAGCTGCACACTCGCAGCTAACTTCCTCGGGAAGGGAGAGAAGTCTCGCTTGGCAGCCCCGGCTCGTACGCCACCATCCTGCCGCGCGCCCTCGCGTGCCGCCCTCCCGTCTGCTCCCCGGAACGCGCGTCGATGGAATGTTGTGTGCCGTCGTGGGAGAAACGTTTGAAGCGTAAAGCGCGCAAGGAACGGTGTTCGGCTGGTTTTCACGCCACGGCTGGATTTTACACCGGTATTGCCTGTATCGTGCGCTCGGTGGATGGTTTATTTACTCCTTGGGCCTTTTCGGCTCTATGATTTGCGCTGGTGTTGGGTGCCTGTATGCTCTTCATGTTGATGGAGGAGTTCTCCTGGGACCGCTTTCTGGAGCTTGTACAGCAGCACCGGTACCTGTATGACACCAATCAACCAGAATACAAGGATTCGGCCCTCAAGGACCGCCAATGGGTGAAAATAGGGCAGTGGTTCGGACTAACAGGTGAGTTCTTGTGCACACAAATGCGGCATTTGTTCCTAGTGTTCAGTGTAAGGAGGTAAAGATGCTGCACTGTAATTTCTTGCTACATCAGTGCATAAGGTAATGGCGCAACGCAAGGCGAATAAACAAGGGTACAGGAAAGAGCGTCAACTTGTAACTATATTTATGCGAAGAAAGGTTCCTTTTTATGCAGTGCAGACAGGTGCGCAGTTACATTTGCGCAGAACAATCAGGTATAAAAAGGAACATTTCTTCAAATAAGTCTAGTTGCAAACTAATGTACTTCCCTGTACCTGTTGTTTGTCCGCCTTGCGTTGCGTCATTACCATTGGCACACTATATATATAAAAGAATTAGCCCAACATGTTTTATTTTGCTACGTCAGCTTGACTTTGTGGAATAATTATTTTCATTTGGACGACGCAGAGATGTTACTAATATTGAAATTACGGTTTTGCTGGGCGAAAAAGGAATAGCGCACTTGCTGCGCCCTAAGACATTCAACTTCCCTTATTGCCGCAGGAATACGAATTATACCCGTGAATGATGGGTCACGTTATGGGGCGTGGCTTGGCGAAAACTTCTAACAATTACAGTGTTTCTTCCCGTATACAATCCTGATTATTTGTTGTTGTTGTGCAGGATGGCAGGCAAAGAACAAGTGGAGAAACGCACGCGACCGCTACATCAAGATACGAGTCCAAATGAAGCGCAGCGATCGCAGGGTGTACGACAAAATGGGCATTCCCGTCCCGAAAACTAAGTGGCAGTACTACAAGACGCTGGACCGCATGCTCAGGGACGCGAAGCAGCACGGCCCACTATGGTAAGGCGCAGTTCGATTCCCTTTGGTAGCCTTCATTTTTAGCAAGTAAATGCTCCTGGATGTCTAGATGTTTTCCCTTTGATTTCCTTTTTTGCACACGAAATAGATGCTTAATTCATGCTCGGCCTTGCTGCCTTGTCCGCTTTTTCACGCAGCATTAATAGTTCGTAAAGGGAGACAGCAGTATTGCTACGGCGGACATGCCAAAACTGATATGTTTATCTTCATTAAGGCATAAACACCGTGTTGCGCGCTCATGTTCGAATTGAGGAACACTTAATTTTCCTGATGCCAGTAGTTTGTATAAGCGAGGGGTGCAGCATCTTGGTAGACAAATTGTGTCCGCACGCCCTGTGTTCAAAACACAGAGCTAAAGGGAAAGAAGGGTGTTTAAATCTGTATCGTAATATATGCGGTCAGAACACTAGCGTACGGTTGGCCAGGTTAATTAGGCGAGCAAAATTATTTACATATTTCGAAGAACAATACTTTTGCGAGATTAACGGCCCGCGACAGCTTACACTTTTAATTCGATACATGATACAAGTATCGTTTTCTTAAGGTCGGCTATGTTACAGCACTCTGCAGCCTATAAATTACAATACATTCAATATATCGCAGAGTTACGTGAGTGGCGCGGGAATTATGTGTTTTTAGGAGACCGATGGCCTTAACTTGGAATGATGTGCGTGGATGATGTGTTTTAGGAGAATGATGCCGCCATTAATAAATATTAGCACCCAATCCTTCATGCCTGAATTGCTCGAGGCTATATATCATCGCATCATTCCGCCGTTACATCTTTCTGATAAATTAATATGAACGAACGCTGAGTGCTCCTACGCAAGAGGAAAGATGTTTACGCGCGGTGACGCGGTCGTCTTGGACGATGGCAGTAGGTAGCTTTTATACGGACTGAATTCTATAAATTTCTTGACATCACCTGCTTATATTTTTATGCTCCTTCGGACACTATTATTTTGGCAGTATAATCCCTTCACGCGCGACTTATCCAGGAACGATTGCAAATGTGTGAAATTCCAAGGCACTCCAGCTGCTATTGCAAGAAGGCGAGGGTGGTAATATGTTGATTTGTGCTTTTTGCAGTAACCTTCGTTAGTGGTTTAATTAGTCTATTTATTCCCAAGTAATACTCGTTTTATATTTTTATGAAGATAATGAACTCTAAAACTAGGATACATTGGCAACTTCTTATCGGTTATGCCCATTCCGGGCAAAGAAAAATTACAAGTTTGGCGTGGCTCCCGGAAAGCGGCACGATGAACGACTCGTCAAGCATGACAGTGTCTTCAGCAACGTGATCCTCTGCAGCAATGCGCCATGCAGTGAACTTCAATGAGCGCTATGTGTCCACTTGGGAAGCGTGAACAGAGTGTACATGGTGTTTCAAGCCGGTTGAGTTAAGGCGAGGTGCCTGACAAGCCCATAAAGTTGATGTATACAAGTGTGCATGAAGGGGATAATAAACTAGAAAATAGGGGGATGCGGAGAATGCGGAAGGGCTGCGCCATGATTTAAAGACGTACTTTATGCTGAGCAGCGGGTCATTTTGGAATATAGAGAGAGAGAGAGAAAGGTTAAGTGAAAGGCAAGGGAGGTTAACCAGAAGTTTTTCGGTTTGCTACCCTGCACTGGGGAAGGGGTAAACTTGTAACTAGTTTCATAATGATCGGGTGCTCTATGTACAACCAGTGTATGTCACGCAGCTGATATTAGGTGGCATTCTCACACCATGTTATGAATGGCTCATGAGCATGCAGATTGGCGAGATGATAGTGGTACTCCAAGGAATATTTACGCATATCCACTCAGGGATATCGGCCAAGGATTGGGCAGATATAAATATGATTTCAAAAATATCAATTTACACTAGGCCTGTTCACATAAATTAGAACGAAGGCTGTTTCCTAATGAATACTACATTAAAATCCTTGAATAGTTAATCAGTCATTTTGATTAAGCACGTAAAGCGAAATTAAGAAGAACATATGGCACAAGGGAATGTGCAAAAAATTATAATCGGCTGGTGGAGAAATTAAGTAGATTTGATTCACAAATTAATTACTCTGCAGCTACGCACATATTTGTTTTTTGGTGTCGCAGCGCAGAAACCCCGAACGATAGCATACAGTGGAACTACAGTAAAACCTCGGTGATACGATCACGGCTCGTACGAATTTCGTGGTGATACGAAATTTTCTGCGGTCCTGGCCAAGGCCCATTAGCCTGCATTGTATTGGAGCACGGTTGTTGCGAACCGATTTGCACCCCGCGACGTTTGGTACGAACGTATGCTAGCGCACAGGTACGAACAGGTGCTGCCCGCGCTCTCGCGGAAGACGCGGCAGTCACGCGCGGGCGCGGGCATGCGCGCTGGGCGACCATCAACGGTGCGTCGTTGCCTTCGAGATAGTGCGCGCGAATCTTGGAGGCGTTTATACTACAGATGACGTTGACGCCGCGATTTTTTTTTCCGGCACGTTCACGCGTGCTCCTGTGCTCGAGGCAGCAGCGTCTTTGTACTGTGTTAACACGTGCCTGCCACGTCGATGCAAGCCATGTCCCCGCAATCAGACGTTCTATAAAACAAAACTGAAACTTGGGTTGCGGGTCCGTCATGAAGTCCCATTAAAGGTGGACGAAGACCCCAAGAGACGAAGCGGGCGATCTTGGCGTAGGAGCTTAGCCTCTATCTATCGAGTCACATTCGCCGCAGTACTTTGGTGTCATGCAGAAAAGCGTAGTAAGATTAGGAAGGTGCAGCGGGCGGTCACGGGGCACAACACATGTGGTTCATTAAGTACACACGCGCGCATGGACCGTATATTTACGAGTACAAGTATGATCGTTGACGTCTAAAAACTTTACTCACAATCTTTCAGAGCTGTTCATGACGTCGCTGCGGCCCTGAGAAACACTAAATTAAGACGTAGGCCAACTTTCTTCTGTCGCATACTAATTTTCCATGTTTTTTGGTGATACGAATTTCGGATGATACGAATATTTTTTGGTGACCCCGCGAGATTCGTATCACCGAGGTTTTACTGTAAATGGCATGCCGAGTTACCGCGTTGTAACTTGGATAGATTGCTCCTCTGTGTGACTCACGATAATTATGCGTTTCCTGTTCAAGCACCACATTACAGTGACTGAGAGAAAGGGCAGTTATGCAGCTACAGCATCTCGATGCTTAGAGAAATTCCTGCCTGCGATTTTTGGCATTTTGAAAGGGTGGAATGCAACAGGAATTATAAAACGCATACCCACGCACTTAGAAGTTTATACCCCTTTCACACGGGCAAACTTGAGTGCACATTGAACAAGTGCACTTCGTTACAAATTTGAGTGCACATTGAACAAGTGCACTTCGTTACTGGTGTAATTCGCACACTGTAGTACGGAACGCATAGTGACACTCACCGCAGTACGTACTCGCTGTTTTGTGCGTTCTCCAAACTCACCTCGCTTAGTCGAAGTGCGACACCTCGGTAGCAGTGGCTCAGAAGAAGAAGAAGATGCTTTTAATGAGAAGAAGGAGGAGAGGTCGGCCTGGAAAGCGGGTTCTAGCCTGCTACTCCTCACGGGGGTAAGGGGAAAGGGGAAAGAAAGAGAAAGAGGGAGGTGTGATGATAGGCGACGATGGTATGGCAAATGAGTCACTGTACACACTGTTTTGCACGGGGACAGGGCACGCGCAAAAGTCTTTATGCCGCACATGCTCTAAAGACGAGCATCTAAACCTGTATCACTTAGAAATCTCAATAGGCACTTTAAACTTCGTTGGGCCTGGTCTGCATGCTCCCAAGCACCCAAAAGCTTCTCCTCCGAAAAAGGTCGGGAGTCCAGACGATCTACGACGCACTTAAGTGATTGTCTTTCGGTCGCGTACTGAGGACACACGCACAGGATGTGGTGAATAGTCTCAGACGTGTGACACACACTGCAGTTAGGGTTTCGCTCCTGCCCAATCTTGCAAAGGTATCTTCGTGTATACGCAACACCCAGCCGCAATCTATGTAGTAGTGTTTCTTGGTCTCTTCTTAACCGGAATGGAATCAGAAAAGCACGACCAGAGTCAAGTCTGTAAAGACGTTCTTGGCGATAATTAGGGTCATTCCATAAGCGTGTCATAGATGTTTTCATAGATTCAGACAGCAAGCCATTGATGTCATATCGGGAAAATTGAATTGATATGACTTCGCCGTTAGTGTGCGCCATTTTTGCTTCTGCGTCAGCTTGCTCGTTCCCAGCTATGCCACAGTGACTTGGAATCCATTGCAATGCAACGGTATGCCCGGATTGAGACGCCTCAGATAACATATTCATTATGTCACACACCAGAGGACTGTATGCGGTTCCTTGCTTCATGTAATTGCTGATAAGTTGAAGTGCCGGCTTGGAGTCACAAAATAATGTCCATTTCGCGGGACTCTGTTGTACAATGTAGCGGGCAGCTTGTCGGACGCCGGTCAGCTCAGCAGCAGTAGATGATGTCCGATGCGCTATCTTGAAGCGTTTCGTGATGCCCATGTGAGGAACCGTGAAAGCTGCTGCTGAGGACGTCTGCGTGACAGACCCATCAGCAAAAATATGCACCGTATATCCGTACATATGGGCAATGTACGATAAAGCAAAATGCTTAAGTCCAGCGGTTGGTATTTTTGACTTCTTTGTTATCCCCGGAATCGAGAGTCGCACGATTGGTTTAGGCATCGTCCAGAGAGGTACTCCGGGAGTCGCTTGTGGTGCATAATTCGAGGGCAGCAGATCTTGCTGCGACATCACAGCTTCCGAGTATGCAGCATTGGGTCGTGTGTTAATAATGTCTCTCAGTGGATGGTCTCGGTGCCTTGTCAATAACCTCAGATGTACTCGCAGTGGCTCGTGTTTAAGATAAACGCGAGCTGGACAAGCGCGTGCTTCTGTAATAGTACCCCATGTAGAAGTACATCGAGGTACTCCTAGGCAAATTCTGAGGGCGCGGGCCTGAGCACTCTCGAGTGTACGGACAGCAGATGTGCAAACACGAGAAAGAACAGGAGCACTGTAACGGAGGTATCCAACAAAAAGTGCCTGGTATAGCTGTAGTAGAGATGACTTCGATGGCCCCCACGATTTTCCAGACATATGGCGAATGACATGGACAAAGCTGTCTAGCTTTTTTCTTAGTGCAGAGATGTGCTTCGACCAAGATAAATCCCGGTCGATGATAACTCCGAGAAACTTGTGGTGAGTTACAGAAGGTATGACGTTCCCATCTATCACTACAGGGTAGCAAGCCATTGACTTTCTCGAGAATGCCAGGATTGCACTTTTTGTCGGGGAGAGTTGCAGCCCGCGGCTATTAAGATATGTGGACGTTATCGATACCGCACGTTGTAGCTTCGTCTGTACTTGCAAACGCGTTAGACTCGTGGTCCAAATGCAGATGTCATCTGCGTACACAGATACCGAGATTTTGCCTCCTAACTTTTTAGCGAGGCCAACAAGTACAATATTAAATAATGTTGGGCTCAGGACTCCTCCCTGAGGCACGCCGCGATAGACGGGATGGTTGTTTGTATCACCGTCTACAGTTGTCATAAATACTGCTCTTTCTTGAAGATAGCTGGCTATCCACTGATGCATACGGCCGCCAATACCATAGTCTTCAAGAGCATTCAGGATCGCGTCATGCAGAACATTGTCGAATGCACCTTTGATGTCAAGGAAGACTGCAGCCGTCAATCGGTGGCGCCGTTTCTGGTGTTCAACGGTCGTTACTAAATCGATCACACTGTCGATTGATGATCTTCCCTTCCGGAAGCCAGTCATCGCGTCTGGATATATATTTTGCTTCTCCAGAAACCATTCTAAGCGCAACAGAACCATTCGTTCCATGAGTTTTCCTACACAACTTGCAAGTGCCACAGGTCTGTAGGAAACCATATCACGGGGAGACTTGCCTGGTTTCAGCAATGCCACGATCTTACTTGTTTTCCAATGTGCCGGCACAGTTCCAGATGTCCACGAAAGGTTGTACAAGGATAGAAGTTCTTCGGTCGCTCGAGGGCCAAGGTGGCGCAGAGTAGAATAGGTGATACCATCAGGCCCAGGCGCACTGGAGCGTTGTGAAATAGAAATTGCCGCACGCAGCTCCTGCAGCGTGAAAGGAAGATCGAGACGGGCGTCTGCTGTAGGGGGTGCGCATCGAAGCAGTGGAACGACCGTTGTTGCAGAGCCAGAGATGTGTAGGCAGAATTCTTCCGCGATCTGCTTCTCGCTGCATGACCTGATGATGGCCAATGCGCGGAAGGGACGTAGTTGCTGAGGAGAACATGGTAGAGCCCGTACAACGTGCCATATCTTAGACAATGGTTTTCGTGGGTCCAGGGTGGTGCAAAATGTCTTCCAGTTTTGCCGGCCAAGCTTTTCTAAGTGCCTCTGAATTTTCTTTTGCACATTGCGGGAGGTCCTCAGGTCTAAGATCGATCTTGTTCGCCTGTGTTTGCGTTCAGCTCGACGACGGACTGCCCGCAGCTCTTCATATACGGCATCAACAGGCTTCCTGGAATTAGATACTGTGACGACACGTGTTGTTGTCTGCATTGCGTTGGCAATTCGTTCTTCAATTTCTGTCGGAGAAACTATGGAACCACACGACTTTTCTAGCTCATCTTGAAAAGCCTTCCAATCTGTGTATCGCCTACGAATGCTTGCAACGCCGGTATACCATCGTAGTTGTACGTAAGTAGGTAGGTGATCACTGCCATATGTTTCAATGTCTGCGCACCAGGCAGCAGATGATGAAAGGCATCGAGAAGCTATAGCTAAGTCGAGACAGCTGCTGTACGTTGTGCCACGGAAATATGTCGGTGAGCCGTCGTTGAGAATATGAAGGCCATTATCACTTGTGAAATCTAGAAGTTGTCTTCCCCGAGTACTTATGACACTGCTGCCCCAAAGATGGTGATGCGCATTAAAGTCGCCTACGATGACGTGAGGTCCTTGGCTCGAGTCGATGACAAGTTTCAGGTACCCAGCGTCAAATCTTCCTCTCGGAGGAATGTAACCACCAATGACCGATATCGTGCGTCGTTTTAGCTTCAAAGTGATGGAAACGTACTCATTACTGTTATGCACAGGAATTTGGTTTTGGGAATACGTGAGGTCACAGCGTACAAATAGTAAAAGTTTGCTAGGGTTTCCACTCGTCTGAGACGTGAATTGTTCATATCCAGATAGCCTGAATGCTGAAGTCATATTCGGCTCGCATATCACAGCAACAGGAAATCGATATTTCAACATTCTCTGTTTAAAATCTGCGAGGTGACCTCGTAGACCTCGTGCGTTCCATTGAAATATAACAGAACGGTTGATCCTTTCAGTCAGTGATGGTGGTGAGGCTGCTGACGCCATGATTTTGTGGTGGTTTTTATATAGCACCAAGCACTGGTTCTAGTCCGTCTAGAATTTGCACTGCAGCCTTAGCAACGGGCGTCTTGACACCAACAAGTAACATTCGCAAGGCACGGATCAACTGCGTAAGCATTGCCTTGATTTGCCCATCCGATGACGAAGTCTCACGTTCATGCTGGCTTTCTGGCACCGGCGCTTCCGCACTCCGAGATGGCAGGGAAGGCCATGTGGTAACGTCCTTGTTGCTCTTCAGGCAGGATGTGGCTGGAGGTAGATACCCCGCTTCGGATATAACAGGAGCACGCGCTGACTCTTCAGGGAGTACAGGCTGTCGTACCATAGCCGATGTTGATCTTCTGCGATTACGAGAGCGCCTCTGGCGACGGTGCACCTTGGTAGCCGCTTCTCTGTGCGTGGAGTGATCTCGTACCATCTTCCTAAGTACGGTAAACTCAGTCTTTATTTTTGGACATTCCTTCGACCTTGACTCATGCGGGCCATCGCAATTGGAGCATTTTAGATTAGATCCCTCGCATATCGACTCATCGTGATCTCCACTGCAACGGGGGCATGTCAACCTGTTCACGCACACAGCGCTCACGTGCCCAAGTTTCTGACACTTGCGACACTGTAATGGCCTAGGAACATATGGGCGGACAGGATGCCTCACATAGCCCACTTTCACATGCGATGGCAAGTTGTTGCCCTCAAAAACTATCTTCACACATCGCGACCGTCCAAAACGGTGTATGTCTGTGATATGGGCAGTGGAGGTAATCAGCGTTGATAGATCGCTGTCATCAATATCCGTATCCACATCGGAAATCACACCAGCAATGGTGCAGCCTCCATGTACAACGAAGGAGCGCACAGGTATGCTGCCGAGCTGAGTAACAGCTTTCAATGCGTTGAGGGTCGTTCGTGTATCCACATCAACAGCGAGTATGTTCCGTCTGGGATTAATACGGACCTCTCTTATTTGTCCTGGTGCTAACTTGCCAAGATAGGCAGTGAGCGCTTGCCTATTCAGTGAATTCAGGTTGGCTGTAGCAGCGACGGGGATGTAGGCGATTGTGTACGTCTGCCGAGTCTGTTGTGAGGACGGTGTATTGTAGTTGAGGTCACTCACGCTTGAAGTCCGGCGTAGTTTCCTTTTCAGCCGGCGGTTCGTGGCCTCGACATATCCACCTTCGGATTCCATGTCATCCACGTCAGAGCAGCTTGATGACCTTGGCAGAGCCATGTTCAGATGCCCAGGAGCACCAATCCGATTTGAAGCTTGCAGGTCGCCCCCTGGTCTTGACGGAAGAGGGTGTGGAGCGTCCGTCATTGCTTTCGACGTCGTACCCGCCACGGAGGCGTCGGTACGAGTAAATTTCAATAAAATGTCACAGTCGTACAGAAACAGCAACAGATCAGAAACTCGTCTTCTTCTTCTCTCCCCGTGGCTCAGAAATCAATAAATAATGAAGGCACCCTGTGCGCGTAAGTGCAGTCGCTCTAAGTGACCCTGAAATTGCCAGCGTGACATAAGTATGGAGTCAACGACTGCGCTAATGCACTTCACTGCAATGTACCGAGTCAAACAATCTTCCAACCTTAGCCACACTGGCAAAGGAATGTTTACGAATGGAACGTTCAACATCATTCTTCACGGGATCGCCACCGTCCAGTGTTTAGTAACATTCGTAAGTTATAAGCGTATAAGAATGCGGTTCGGGTTGTTGATATCTGTAAAATTTGTGAATAAGTTAAGAAAACCTTTTCCAGAGATGCGCACTGCGAGAGTAGAACATTGGGGGGCTATTGTGACAGCCGTTGATTTTTGTGCGGCAAACATAGAGGCAACTAACATATGGACTTTCTGATTTCCGGAAGCTGCGCGGCTCTTGCGTAACACGTCCTTTCTGGTGGGAGTGTGACATAAGCCGTAAAAATTTCACCATACAAATACAGGTGCGCATACGTGCTGGGGACTGCAGGATAAAAGATGCACAATAGCAGCTTGACTGGTCCCATTGCCCCGCCAACGTCGACGGCGAGACATGGTGACGTGGTTGTCGTATATATAATATATGCATGCACGAAGCGCGCACACAACAGAAGAAAAAGTTTGTAATTTGCGAATAGGAGTGCCAAAGAAAAACAAACTTTCTAGGCGAAAAAAAATTCGCACAAACATTCACAATCATTCAGATATTAAAAAATGCTGTAAGTTTTTATCTATTCATTCATATTTGTTAAGTATAGTTGGGAGCGAATGAAGTGTTTGAAAGCCCTAATCTGTACGTTGACTGTACACAGGTCGTCTATTAAAAAACAGTACAACCAAAAAATGTCATCCTTAAATCCTTTCCACCACGCGGTTACTCCATTTCACATCGTATTAATTGAATGTACGCTAAAAGAAAGACGGTTAGGTTAATTTTCGGAAAGCTGTTACAGTCTTACTTAGTCCAGCAATATACAGCCATAACCAAATCACCTGCGATATTTGACTACTTAGAATTGTACCTCTTAAACAGCGAGAGCACATGCCGGCGAAGTGAGAGAGCATGAACTTCCGTAGGAGTAAGCTGGTCGTCTTTGCTTTTTCCATGCAGCCAAATGGACCCTATGATCAAGCCAAAGACAGAACCGTAAGTGACATTAAAGTTGTCTAAAGTAAAACTGTTTCAAGATGCCAGTTTGCTTACTTGCCCTTCTTTACGTGTTGCAGAGTTGAATACTTCTTCGAGGGCACGGATACGCAAGAGTGAGTATGCATCTAATCAAATGAAAGTGGCGTTTGTGAACGTCGAAGCTACGTTTTGTACGAGCAGAAACGTCCCACCTGCGTGTAGCAAGGATACTTATTCAAAAATATTGGTACACACAGTGTTTTGTTACGAAGTCTGCCAGTGGAACACTGCTCTCGATTGCTGACAGTAAAAAAAAAATGTCACAGTTTCGCCGCAAGGGCGAAGCAATGAATGCAAAAGCAACTAATTGGAATGCCAGACGAAAAAATAAATTGGCCGCCATCCCACCATGCGAACGTGAATATCCAGCGAAGCTGAATCAAACACCACACATGCTGATTCGGGCGGGGGGGGGGGGGTATGTTTTATTATTACTTTAATGGTAGTGATAATCGCTTTGTGGTCGCTGTGGTACACTGTGATTGGTTCCGCGACCATTTTCAGCAAGACGAACTTGTTCCTTTCGTACAGCATTGTATTCACGCTCTTCTTCTGGTGTCTAATCTCCGTGGTCTACCCAAAGCAGCCTAAGAATGAACTAAATGAGTTGCTAGACGGGTCTCCCTTTTATATATGAAATCGGGAAACACACGCAGGGACAAGGAAGCGCCGTTTGACGTCATTCGAAGCCTTTGTGTGAAGTGCAAAGCATCTGCAACCTAATCTTTAACGGGAACGCGTGGAAGGCTGTTCTCATTGTTCACAGGCGCTTCATCATCCATCATGCGGCTTTGCAGCTTGTTTTGTGGTTTTCCTTATTGAAACGGATACTGAGCTCTATGCTTTATGCCTGATTGCAAAGAAAGATATTCCGTTTGCTTGCAATTGTTTAGGGGCCCCGAAACCACCCAGAGGTCGAAGTTTAGTTGTGACGTTGCCGTTGTGCACGAGTCTACAGTGAACACATTCGTCGGCTCGTCTGCCCACCTATCCGAATGCCCTTCCTCAGCGTCCGAGGTGAAAACGCAAGGAACGCGCGCATCTGCTAGCAGAGAAGCACGCGAGCGCGTGCGTCTGTTGGTGGTTTAGGGGCCCGGCATTTCGTTTTTAGTCCACCGAGACGAAACCGTTCCAAGGTTAAGGGATGCAGCTTCGCTGTAAAAATGCTAGCACATCACTCCTTTAGCACACATGGCCGCTGCAGCGAGCGAAGTGACCTTCATGCGATCTATGGCTTCAACGCAGACTTTGCGATGATAGCACAACACTTACAGAGCTCCCACATCAAGAGATAAGCGCGCTAGCACAGGCGACCGCGCTCTCGAGGTCAAAGTGTGGAGCCGGGGACGCGCAGCCCCACTTCGACGAAAAACGGCCGGGGTGGCGCTTTTTAAAGCGCGCGCTTTGGCATCTCGCGGGTGACAGTGAACAAGCCTTTGCCCACTGATGCATCTCAGAGATCTGCGTACAACAAGCAGTAAATGGTGCATATAAATAGTTTGCCGTTAGTATCCTGGTGGATGTATGCGTTCGCGGCCGAGTGGCCTAACGCGTAGCTCCGCGGAGTGACGGGTCCGAGGTTCGAACCCCCGGTGACGTGCTTTGGAAAAATTTGCCTTTGAACTATATCTCTTTCAGGGTTATATATATATTTATACATACATGTATATAATATGAGTACCGCCCTGCGACGACGACGACGGCAAAAACGCGCAGAGGGTGTCCATGTAATTGCTATCGCAGTAAAAAGCGATGCGGTCAAATGTGACGTTACTTATTATAGAGACGGGGAATGCAAGCCCGGCAAGAAGAGAGAATTCAAGACACCGCAAGAAGATTACCTTGGCTTCCTGCCTTCTGTATTGTGTCCGTGTTTGCAAGCCCTGTATTTTTAGCGTAAATACCTACCAACTAGCGTAACTCTCTGTTGGGCAGCGTATTACCATACTGTGAAATAATTCTAGCATCAGAATCCACACACTTGTCTGCCACGGAGGTGTAGCGGTTACGGTGCTTGTCTGCTCACCCGAAGGTCGCGGGTTCGATCCCAGCCGCTGCGGTCGCATTTCGATGGAGGTGAAATGCTAGAGGCCCGTGTACTGTGTATTGTCAGTGCACGTTAAAGAATACCAGATGGTCAAAATTTCCGGAGCCATCCACTACGGCGTGCCTCATAATCATATCGTGGTTTTGGCACGTAAATTCCAGATATTATTAGAATCCACACGCTTGAGTTGCTCAATGCGTGCTGCACATAGGGTATAATTTGTTGGTACACTCACAGAACCATATTGATTTACTGAGATACTCAACTACTGGAGCGTTAAATGACTGGAAATTTGAATTACCAGTTAGACTACTTGAATATTACCGTAACGTGGTGGATAGTTATAATCCAGAGCCAGCTCAAGTGCACTTTAAGCGT